>NC_058021.1:10007626-10307626 GCF_019176455.1 Solea senegalensis
CTCTTCAAGAACTCCTGCTGCTCATTGTCCATGTCTCCATGGAATTCTCCAGCTCATCAGATTCATGCAAATTAGACACCTGCAGAGTTTCATCTCACGCTCAGGAAGAAATACAATACCATCACAGTTCATTAACTTCCTACCCTACTGTACTTTCCCCTCAGTTTTTTCCCCTCTCTGTGTGATTGTAATTATTTCCCTCTTCTTTTAGCAGTAGGTAGTCTTCCTTTCTTTTTCATTTCTGTGGTCCATCTATTCAACAAACATACTGTCGCATACTAAAGTAACCCAAATAAAACTGTACTTGAATCTACTAGAAAAAAACAATATCAGTTAATATCACTTCTCTTCTGTTTGTGTTTGTGCAGTCGGCGCCAGGCAGGAAATATGAGGAAGTTGTCCGTCTCAGAGCAATTATGGATTGTGTGTATCTCACATACTGTTATTCAGCGAAGAAAGCAACCTCTGAATTATCTTTACCGAATTGTAGGTAGAGACTAATGAAATCAAAATCTCTCCTCATGACTGGGCGGGAGCTGACTGAATCCTGGTTGGTGGAGATTTTATGGCCCCTGTAATGAGATGTTGAGAAAACAACAACAACAATTCACAGCAGCAGTAAAAATAAATAAATAAATAAATCTAACTGTACAGGTAGGAAGGATCCAGGGAGAAGAGGGAGTGGGAAGAATTTATGTTGTGAAAATGGCCCAGCGGTCAGCTCCAACCTAGTTTTGCTTAAAGTGCAGGACTTGTGCAACAGTCAATATGGCTAATTGCTCTGTTCTTACTAACTGCATTTTACACTCAAGCCCTGGGAGTTCAAAAAACTCAAAGCCCTGAAGCTCATAGTACTTATGGGCCTAATGGAATGATTTGGTCCTTGCTCTCTTATGGGTGTTGGAGTCTGGAGAGTGCTGATGTTGTAGTTGCAGGAAAGAATAACTCATTAAATCTCCAGAGTGTGCGTTTTGTTGGCATAAATTGAATATACTAACACAAGTAGGTTTGTGAAGGCGTATTATCACTTGAAAACAAAAAACAAAACATATTTGCCTGCCTGCCAAGCATTGCTTGTCTCTCAGAGATACAGAGAGCAGCTAGAAAGGAAGCTAATGACATAATCCAGAGTTACCAAAGACTGAAAGTGTTGTCAGCATACAGTAAGCAACATAAGAGACACTCTACAGTGCTGTATCATGTTGTGACTCAAGTCACAAACTCTCCCTGTCAGGAAAAATAAGGCACTAACAGTGAAATCCAAAATTTTGCATGCCCATTTACTGTCCATATAGTCTGTCTTTTTCTATAGAGCAGTATTGTGTATTGTTTCCCTACATAAACAAACACAAGATAATTATTAGTAGTGATTTATCATCTCCATATAGTTGTTGCGGTCACTTAGCGTACGTCCCTCTCCGTCAACAGTGACTCATAAAAAGTTATGGAACACTTTCACACGCACTAATTAGTTTGGATTGAACTTGTTTGCTCACGATGTGCTACCAGTGCACATAATTAACTCCTGTAAGGAATAAATTATTATTATTATTATGCCATCAGTGAACCTTTGGAGTGTAATATAATGGGATTAATTTGCCCAAACTTCAAACACACCTCCACCGAAACTGAACTGAAGGACTCTGAACCTTCACTTCTAATTCTCTGGCCACTTAAACTATTAAACTAACAGCATCATAAACACTCTCCCCCGGGAACGAATCCCTGTAAGAGTGAGCGAGTAATTTTCATGAACAATCATTGTTTTCTGTCCTTAGCAAAGGAACCCACGATAAAGATACTGTTGCATTGTGTGATGTAATTATTGTGATGAATATGGACTTTATTGTTTTCTCCAAAGCTTGAATATTGAATTTTAAAATATTGTATTTTTGTTGAGATAATTAAAAATACAACAGTTTAAATTATCTCTCATTCTTTGAATACCTGTGAAATAAATAATGTACAGTTAATTAACAATGATTGATTGCATTCTGACAGTGCTGCTCTGTTAATCAAGTTAGAAAATGGAGGAAGAAACACAATAAGGGAATTATCAGTGGGCTGCATTTGTAGAATCCAATGCGCCTGAAAGGCATATTGTATAAACGCATTTATACCAACAGGTGATGAACATGGAGCTAAAATAGTATATTGCACTTTCATTCTTTCTAAACTTATATTTGCAGTGCACTTTAAAGTCAGTGATAACTGGACCAGGGATTTGTAATAATAATAATCATATATAATAATGAAAAACAACCTTTTTATGGATTTTTAATCACAAGTGTGACCAAACAGTCAAGAGCAATAATCAAAGCGGAGTGTTTGTAAATGCATTTTAGACGTTATAGGCTCAGCGGCCTTAATGTTTTCAGCCAGAATTTGCTTGAAAGGCAACAATAATAACATTAAAATGACCAATTTGTTTGGTGCGGGTTGTGAAAAAAAAAGCTTGTCCATCTGCACAGTTCAGAAAAACCTTAGCTCGACCTTTGTGTGCATGAGCGGGATGGAGCCTCCGTGGATCAGTGCTATTATTTGAATGTGTGTGACATCTTGCAATGTATCTAAGGAATTCAATTTAATATTTTCAATAGGAGAATAAATTGAAGGATTTGTGAGGTCCTATGGGCAGCAGGGTATTCTTCATAAAGGACATGTTAGTAATTGCTTCCCTCTCATACTGTATTGCCCTATTTTGCCTTCCTTCACTACAGCTGCCTCTTCTCTGCTCTTCATTGCTGCTTGTTCATAACGTAATCTTACATTTTGTACCCCCCCCCCATTTCTTCCATGTACAGTATATCCTTCTCGGTGATCCACTTTTGTCCCTGGTGTTTGGCTTTAAATTGCACAGTCCCGACTGTCTTTGTGTAATCTGCCTGCGTATTCATTGCCGTATCGCTGTAATCAAATAAATGCGAAGAAGTACACAACGTGATTTACACCGAGCAATACTCCAGATACAGTCAGAACGAAAAAGAGCTTGAGCGTGTCGTGTGTCCCTCCAATATGCGTTCATGAGCCTCTGTCACACTGAATGTTGTTTTTTATTTCAGTGTGGACGAGCTGACACTAAAATGCACTAATGTTATTTACAGGAAATGTATTCCCTTTTTTTCATATCACTGTAATATCAGATCATGTCCCCTCTGTTGCATTCGATCCATGTTTTTACTATTTCTTCTTCTAAATGAATTAGTCCTCTGTAATCTAGAGTCTAATGCTGTAATGGCCGCAGATACTCAGGAAACTCAGAGAGACACTGAGCATATTACAGCCAGTGACACATGTAACCCTATTAAAGGAGGAATCAGCTGGTTTATCATTACTTATGCCAGGGGCGGGACTCCGAGGGTCTTCTAGTTGGCCACTATCTTGGCCTCATGGCCACCAGAGAATGAATCATATGTTAACAGGGCATTCAAATGTGCGGCATCGCTTTAGTGCAGGATGGAGCCTGGGCCTGACCCTTGGTGAATATAATGTCAGCAGAGCAGTGTCTGTCATGGCCGGCCAAAAACACATTTGACGTGATTTGATTGGTGAAAGCCTGCTGGTGTAGTTATATATATATATATATACTGTATATATGTGTATATGTGTATATGTATATATGTATATATATATATATGTATGTATATATATATATATGTGTGTATATATATATATACACATATATACATATATATATACATATATACATACATACATATGTGTATATATATATGTATATATATATATATATATATATATATATATATGTGTGTGTGTATATGTATGTATATGTTATTACGGGTTTTCATTGGCTGATGCACTACGGCTTGGAAAGTAGAACATTTCTTAACTTCTGCTGGAAGACCCAATGCAGAGCCTTTTCACCACAGTTCTAGCTCGACTTGGCTTGGCACAGCTTGATTATACCCCTTTTTTTTGGCTTTTCCATTAGGGATAGTACCCAGTAGAGCCCTGTGACTATTTTTTCAGTTATTATTATTACTATTTATTTATTTTTTTAATCTGAGTCTGTGTCTCCTGACTGCTCCCGCAATACTTGTGTCCACTCCCATTAATTCTGAGTTTTATCTGCGCCGCCACGGACGCCTGCACCTCCTGTGCTTTTCTTTCAGCATGCCTTGATACAGTTGTTGGATGAGGCAGAACGTCTTTCACATCAAACTGGCCGTGTTAAGCGGCGATGTTAACGACATGCTGAGGTATGTTAGCAAAGCAATCGCCGGCAACAAAATGGGGAGGCTGAATGTCTTTGCAGCAGAGTAAGTACAGCTCTGTAGTCTCTGCTGTTTCGTCTCTGAAAACCAGCTTCCTTTGACTGGGGAGCACAGAGCAGGTGTGTGTTCTCAACCCTCAAGTGCCAGAGTTGTGCTTGTTGTATACGACACACAAGGTCCAGCTCTTTGCCTTCTTTGTTTTTAATAATGTTAAAACTGTTCCAGATTTGCTTTAAATTCATGATCTCCAGCCTTAATATTATGAGCATCTGCAGTTGCGCTCTCCATTCTGCCAACAATCTCTATATTTAACCCGCCCGAAGCGACCTTAAAACCACCTGTTCCCTCGAGATTTGCGTTGGGTCTTGCGGGATCCCACTCCCAATGCAGGTCTCTAGTACCTGGTGCTTTTTTTGATACCTGGTCTGGAGAGGTTCCAAGCGAGCTAAACCGATACTAAAATGTGACATCGACTTTTAGCGGTGCCAAACTACAGAGCTGCTGCTCAGTATATTCCCTAACAGAGCTGTGTTTTTCAAGGCACCAGCTCCACCCTGATTTTATTTATTTATTTATTTATTCATTCATTTTTCCGGTGATTGCATGCTTACCTCAATTTTGGTTTCATTGCCGGAGCTCAGCACAAGGATGTCAAGGATGAACACCTTAAAAGCACCACTAATGGCTTCACGGCACTACATGTCATGAAAGCCATTTTGGGAATAGCCCATATCCTTGCTTTGATGTGTGCCCCTTCCACCAAACAACTCTTACATTAGACTTCCTTTAAAAAGTCAAAGCTTGGCTGCCTCAGCCACCACCCAATTTACTTGGGATAAATGTAAAGACCTTGAGACCAGAAATTGAACCTGCCATCCATGAGTGAGCTGCACGAGCTTTGGGCTGCTGTTAGACTTACTGAAGACATCTGGAATGTAAATACGAGCATGGATTAATATGTATTTACAGTGGCAAGTGCAAGCACACAAAAATGAAGGATCATTTCAATAATGCTCATGTTTATAGTCCATTTTATAGTCACCTCAGCACCTCGGTCTAATATGCTCTTGATTTTGAAGAGTCTTTGTAAGATTGTTTCATTTCATTTCATGTCTGGGTGGAAATTAAATCCAAGGGATGCTGCAGGTATTGGGATGAGGCCACAACACACTGTATTATGGTATGTGTGCTTGTGTGCTTTTATGGACTGATTTTCCAGCATTAAAGCTAAAATATGCTGGGTGTAAAACACCTAAACACAATTTGAAGACGGCGCTCCGCTCCCCACAATCCAGCGCAGCAGAGTCATGCTGTGCACTGCAGAGCTTTCCATCTCCTGCATGAGCACGAGATGAGGCTCCTTGTATGAATAATGTCCTCCCTTGTGATTCCCTTGCTCCCAATAATTCTCTTCCCACTCTGTCTCCGCATGGCTAAAGTCCCATAGAGTGATGAGTAGGTCTGAAGACAAATGTGAATGAAAAATATCAGAGGAGATTTATTGATTCCCAGAGGAATTAGAGATGCAATGCGATGAATCAGAAATAGACTGACACAGTGTTCATTTCTTTTTGTGTGTTTTTCCTGTTTCATTTCATCAGTATGTTGTGTTTTGTTTCTTCATATGCATCCAATACAGATCTGAAAAAATTAAGTTAACAGTGATTAAAGTTTCTGTTTCCTTTGTACAAGGCTCACACTCATTTCCTCCTTTTCTTTGACCTCATTTTCGCAACTTTTGATGGTGGCAAGCTTAGAGAAAATAGAATAGTAGGACAAAAATACGGGTTTCACAAATGGGTTTTAGCAGCAGTTTGATGAATTTTAAATCACTGCCAGCTGGACACGTCATCTGCTAATTGGCATTAGACAAAATGGGTCTCTTCATACAGTCTGTAGTGTTGAGATTTTGATTTGATACAAGCCGAAACACTGAGGAAGGAAAGGACAGAGAGAAAGAAAGAAAGATTTGATTTTGATTTTATTTTTCATAAATGAAAGTGACTAAAACATTTTGAACTCAGTGAGCGCAGCACATCATGCACTGCCCAAATGTTTTTAAAAGTGTGAATGTTGTCAGTCAGACTGTAGAAGCCAAATTCTACTGTAAGCTGAGCAGATAGAAGGTTAATAAAGGGAAGGACGGAAGCGCCAAGGTTTGATGTGGATTCTGTGCACGACTGGAGGTCTAGGTTAAGATTACACCTCGAAAACATCTCACAAAAATATTTTAAGACCCTGTAAATTTCCTCATCAAATACATTTGCTTGTGCAGCCACTAGTAAGGACAAATTCAAGTTGTCCTCAACAGAGAATAGACATTTGTGACATTCTTTACTGCTTTGTCAGTGAACACAGGTGAAGGAACACAATAAAAACCTGTACAAGAAATCTTATTCGTCTGTACCTTCTTTTTTTTTCCACATTCCTATAGCACAAGATCCGTGTTTATACTATTCTCCGACTAAATTGTGTTCAACTTCTCCTTCCATTAGTCCTCTTGTCCATCTAATGACTGTGTGTCCAGCTGTGACTCGGCACCTTTTGATAAAGTGCTGTAACTGTTCTTTCAACACTGCTGTAATGTTGTCCAATCCACGGCTGAGCAATGTATCCTTTTCAAATCTAAGTCACAATTTAAAATAATGCAATTTGCAAATGCCAATGGCTGCAATCAAATCATTTTCTCTTAATACACGTCAGAAACATTTGACCTCTTTAAATTCTCATTTTGGAATTACAGTAGTATGAAAGTGTCATTTAGCAGTGCTCCATCTTCTTTTTAAATCTACGCCGCAGTAAATATTTTAACTGAAGCGTGGCTGACATCAAATCAAATCAAATTTCAGACGCTGTGTACTGTTTGTCAGAAAGATTACACTTCGAAATGTTACCCAAATTGTTCAGATCTATTCTAGTCCAGCGGAAGATTGTAACATTTATTGAACTGATCCCCTTTATCCTTCTCCACCACAGTTAACAAGCACAAGCCGTGGATAGAGACGTCTTACCATGGTGTGATCACAGAGAACATGGACACGGTGCTGCTGGACCCCCCTCTGGTAGCCCTGGACAAGGATGCCCCAGTTCCTTATGCTGGTAGGAAACACACATTTATTACTGTACTGCACACATTCATTCTCTCTCTCTCTCACACACATACACATCGATCCATCTTTTCTCTGTACTCACGATTTTTCATGGAGACTGAATTCCATTTATCAGCCTTTGCAGTACAAAACTAAATGGTAAATGGTTTTAAAGCCGTTTCTTCTCTGTGTCATCTACAAATCTCTGTCATCCCTTTGACTTTTTATTTGGTTGGTCTATTTTCTATTTCTAATGACCCTGCAAAGTGCTGGGAATTTTTTTACTTAAATATTCATCTTTTATATATTATATTATATTATATTATATTATATTATAATATATACTACTGGTCTAAAGTGGTTTGAAGTCACAACAGTGGGAACTTTCAGTTGGATGAAAGACAAAAGATTGTTTCGGGAGTATTGATGTGTATGATAATGCATTTACATTTTTATGATCTTGGGAGGTTTCAGACTTTAGATGAGATGCTTCGCTCTCCCTCCCCTTCCTGACGGGGGGTATGGGGGGGGTGTATTCATGGCATCTGCTAATTGAAGCCATGTGTCATCCTTTTTCTTTGCCTCATAAGACTAGCTGAGACGCTTCATTAACCTGACCAAAAGATTCCACTCAAAAATGGGAAAAATCTATAATCTCTTCTCGAGGGCTGTCAGCTCTCGGTGATGCCCGCATTCATTTTCTAGTCTACGTCTTAATTTGACATCCTACGGCGCACACAAGCTGTACAGTGTATAAGCTATACAGTTGTGTTCAGATTTCTTTTTCAGAGGAAGGACACGGCATTCAGCATGAAAAATAAAAAAAACTGCCAAAAGTTACTTTAGAATCCTAATATCACATACATATGTATGGATTGTTATACAGAGGAAACAATGGGGCTTGAATCAAGGGAATGTACCCTTTTGCTGGATATCACAGCAGATTTATAGTTGCTCTGCATCCACTGCCTGAGAAAAGGTTTCCACAGCCCAGTGGGCCAGATTCCTCTCATACTCCATGGAAAAAACTGGGGCTGGGACTGTGAGAGAAAATTCTAATCTTCAGCCAACTTTAAGTTTAATTACTCACATCAGCCATAACTTCGGATAAGACACAGACTAGGCGCCTTTCAAGGTTCCCTCGCTATAGTTGCCAAGGCGCCAGGCATCTGGACCGGATACACTATCTAAAGTCTTACTAACTATATGTGTCGCGCCGCTCGCCAGAGTCTGCGACGATGCCTCACTGTTCAGATGTGAGGCATCGTCTCAGTTCTCCTCGAATCTGAGCTGTCTACAATCGAATCTTTCAACTTGGCTCATCACTGACTCCAGAGGTTCCATCATTGGTCATCTCACCTGATGATCAAAAAAATCTCCGCGACAGAGCGTCACACAGAACAGGTTACAGTCCACATGTAATGATAGCAGTAAGGCACCATGATCAACCTCATCTACACATTATAGTTTCCGGAGTTGATTATGTTGTCTAACAAGAGCTGAAATCAGGCAGCTGTCGCAAACACACACCGTCACAGTGACAGTGACAGCAACGAGACACACGGAGGGAGCTGTTATAATCAGACAAAGTATTCTGAGAGTCAAAGGCAAACAAAGAGGCTTTTTAGCCACGAACGCTTAACAGCTCATTACGGTGAAATGGCTCCTATTAATCCCAGCGCTGACAGCCATGAAGAAGTGATGCTCAGCGATTTATTATTTTTTTTTTTTTGTCCACTGTTTTCATTTTGTGTGTGTGTGTGTGTGTGATTTTCTGCTGATACTTTTGTGTGTTTCAAATTAATGTATGAGCTGGTCTATAAATAATGGGTAAATAGAATTGACCTTAAAGAGTGTGAAACAGTGTGGATTCATTCTTTTTTCTTTTTCTTTTTTTTTACCTTTTGTCTAAAAGCTCTGTGCTGTATACATGCTATAAAGTGTAACCTGAATATTATGGCACACACTATCACTCATGTGCCGAGAGACCTGGGACACACCGGTGGTTGGGCAGGCGAGTGGACAATGTATAGAATCCTTTAAAAAGCAACATGCAAATGCCACTAACAACACACCAGAGCTTTTATTAGCAACCTGTCCAAGTGTTCCCCGCCTTTCACCCTATGTCAAAGTCACTTATCTCAAGTCACATAAGCACGCAGAGTATTTCAGAACTATGATCACTATAATCAAACAATACAAACTATGAAAATCAACAACACGGGCAGATTATTGGAAACATGACACTGGTATCACTAATACGGTGTATATTAGAGCTTAGTATTTGAAGATGACGTCTTGTCCCTTCCGTTGTTGACAGCTGCATAAATCTGGCCACTTAAAAATGTGTATTTTTCCCCTCAAAGTAAAGCTTAAAAAATTGTCATCATAAATCACTGTGAGCTTAGAGAGGCAACATAACCGTACAACGTTTGAAGGCAGCGCACACGTGTGCCTTTTTGTGTAAATATGTAACTATACGGGAACTGACTGCAAATGTGCTAACGAACGATCTGCTGATGACGAGTGAAGGCAGAGTCTCCGTGTGGCCAGAAGACGGAGACTGAGTTTTTTTCATTAGGCTGTGGAAAAGCCCCAAATGCAAGTGTCAAAAAAATCAATCATTACACGGACTAATCTCATTGTTGACAATAACCTGACTGCACACCAGTGTACTATATGCAAATGCACCATAGATTGAATGATCCTGTAGAGGATGTAGGAAGAGAGTGATTAAAAACATGAAAAATACTGGATATATTATGCAACAGTCATTATTCAGACATACAAAAGATCCTCTTACAGATCTTTGCCAATGTTTCTCTGTAATCCATGACTTACAGTCATTTACAGAATTTCTTATCCCTAGTAACCAAAGCCGGGACGCAGTGAAGGCTTAACAACGCCACAATGAGCAGGGTGACTAGAGAGGAAATTACTTTTGATTGCTTTTCTCCACATTCAACACATTTTTTTTGTTGACTTGAGAAGGTCGAGTCTCGTGAAATATTGTCGGGGATAGAAAAAGTAGAGCCGTGTTCTGGGGGCTGACTGGTGATATTTCTCATTGAATGTTTTCATTGAATGTGGTCTAATGAATGGATCCCCATACAATAGCTACCAAGGAGACAGTGGAAAGAAATGGCCATTTATCTCCCTTTATTTACCTGCTCTGCAGCTCTTTTACACCTTCTGTAACTATTCTCTCAAATCCCCCATTCCACTGTGCCCCAGTTCGTGTCTTTCTCTCCGACTACTGCCACATTCCCTCTTTCTCAATCCACGCATCCTTTCTTGTGGTTGCTATCTCGACTCTTTGTGCCCTGCAGGCACCATAATACACATGCATTACCGACACTCTCATCAGTCGTGGTTTTGTTTCACCATGGAGAAGGAGTAAGTAGGATGTCCTTATGGCTCTATGTTAATTGCATTGAGGGAACGTGGACGAGGATTGTTAAGTACTCGCCCTGTTTTCTCCTCGCTTGTATACATCTCATCATCCTTTATTCCCTCTCTCTTCCAGTCTCCTTCACTCACGAGTGCCTTTTCTCCGGATGCTTCATACTATGCATTCCCCCCTTTTTTTACTTCTTCTTTTTATCAATGTCTTCTTTTCTAGTTTCCCGCCTGTTTCATGTTCATTGTTTTTTTTCCGTGGCACTACATTTTCCTTTGATGTAAGCTACACACATACTGTAATGGGCCTAACCTCAACATTGCATGCAGAGGCAGGCATCACAAAGATTCATTCTTATGACTGCGTGCCATGATGGCATTTTGTGATCCCAACCTTTCCAGTCCTTCAGAGCAAAGGTGTGGATTGAGAAGTATGCGCTGATCGCGTGTTCTCAAACAAAATTAGCATGAGGGATGGTGGTGGTGGACTTCAGGGTGCTGCGAGGCAGGCAGGCGGTTTCATTTTTCTGTTCTTTATCTCAAGGCCACAGTCAACAAGCTTGCATGCTCCCCATTCATCATAGCACCAGTTTAATGCACTGTGATGCATCGTTTCCCTCTGCAGAATTCACTATGTGTAAAAGAACAAAAGTACTTGGGAGATTTGGGAGAAAATAGAGTGGTGATCGCAGAGAGAGAGAGAAAAAGAGACAGACTGTCAATGAAAATGACAGAGATGCATCATTTGTTAGAGCTGCAATATTTTTTTTATTGATTGATTTGTTTATTTTGTGGATTCATTGATCATTTGTTTGGGCCATAAAATGTTGAAAAATGTAGATTGATGTTTCATGAACCTTGAAATGATGATGTTGTCAAATAGCTTGTACGTGTATTCTTATTTGTCCGATTTCCTATTTCAAATCATGACACTAATATTAAAAAACAACAATACTCAAACAAATGAATCAATTACCAAAATAGTTGCTGTCTGATTCTTTACTCTTAAGTATGCATTTGAGATCAACAGCCAGCTTTGGTCAAAGTGAGTGAGAGAGTTCGTCTACCCACTAATCACGAGCTGTTGTTGATTGGTTGTTTGGTTTCTGTTGATCGCTCTAGCATTAGACCTACTGTAGGTGAGCAGTGGCGACACTCGTACGCAACCACAGTCATGCGAGTAATACACAAAAATTGCAACATTAACACAGTTTGAGTGTGTAAAATCCCCACTATGTTATTATTATTACTTCAATTTTAATTACCAAGGTTCAAGGTTCAAGGTTCAAGGTTTTTATTTGCCATTTGTGCTTAAACAGAAAGTCCAGGCACATTGGAAATCTTGTGCGGGTTCTACGAGTCAGTAGTACGAAACATAAACACACTTAAGGATAAATATAAATATAAGTATAAAAGTAATAATAAAAAAAAAAATGTTGAAGATGTGGGGAAATAAAAATAAAGAAATATACAGTTATACAGCAGATTATGGGGTGTATTGCACATTTCTGACATTGCACATTTATCAGGGAGGGAATATTGCACATAGTGTTACACATGGTTAGGTGAGGTAGTGTCTGGTAATTTACAGAGAGTTCAGTGGTTTTGATTTGCCATCAGTCTGACTGTGGCCGGGAAAAAACTGTTAAAAAAGCGAGTTCTGTGTGTTTTGATGCTGTCCGCTCTGCTGTGCCTCAGGTTGTACTTGCAGCGTTTGTGTTTGAGCAGAGTGTGAGCGGGGTGGAGTGAGTCTCTAATGATTCCCTCTGCTCTTTTCCTACAACGCTGCGTATACATGGAGTCCATGGTAGGAAGTTTTGTCCCAATAATCCTTTCCCCAGTCTTTATGACTCTCTGCAGGGCCTTCCTCTCTGCCTGTGTGGTGTTCCCGTACCAGACAGTGATGCCTGCGGTGAGGATGCTCTCTATCAGTCCTCTGTAGGCCAGGGTGAGAGGGCGGTGGTTCAGTCCAGCTTTCCTGAGCAGCCTGATGAAGTACATTCTTTGCTGGGCTTTTTTCACTGTGGCTGTGGTGTTACAAGCCCAGCTCAGGTCAGATGTTACCTGCAGTCCCAGGAACCTGTAGCTGTCTGTCCTCTCCACCTCAGTCCCGCTAATGAATAGAGGCTGTAGAGGGGGGGGTTTCTTCCTGAAGTCCAGGATTAATTCCCTGGTCTTGTCTGTGTTGAGGAGGAGGTCGTTCTCCTCTCCGTAGACCGTGATGTTATTTACCAGGGCCCTGTATCCTGACTCGTCTCCCCCCTTGATGAGCCCCAGGATGGTGGTGTCATCAGCGTATTTAATGATGATGGAGCTGTCCTGGGTGGAGACACAGTCATGTGTGTACAGGGTGAAGAGTTTGGGGCTGAGGCAGCAGCCCTGTGGTGATCCAGTGCTGACTCTGATTTCAGCAGACACTCGTCCTCCCATCTTCACCGCCTGGGGCCTTTCGGTCAGGAAGTCCAGGATCCAGTTGCAGGTGGGAGTAGGGACTCCAAGGTCTGCCAGCTTTACGATCAGTCTGCCTGGGTGGATGGTGTTAAATGCAGAGCTGTAGTCCAGGAAGAGCATCCTGGCATACGCTCTGCTGCTCTCCAGGTGTTGCAGGATGTGGTGAAGAGCTAATGCTACCGCGTCGTCCACTGATCGGTTGGGGCGGTAGGCGAACTGGAGGGGGTCCACAGTGTCTGGAACCATGTTGTTGATGTGGGTGAGGACTAATTTTTCCAGGCACTTCATGGCGACTGGTGTGAGTGCCACTGGCCTGAAGTCATTTAGGGTGGGTGTGTCTGGTCTTTTAGGGACTGGTATGATGGTGGAGGTTTTGAATATACGGGGGACTACAGCCTGAGATAGTGATGTGTTGAAGATATCAGTATACACACCGGCCAGTTGTTCTCCACAGGCCTTCAGTACTCTGGGAGGCACTCCGTCGGGTCCCACCGCTTTGTGGGGGTTCACCTTCTTCAGAGCCTTCAGGACCTGTGTGTGTGTCACCTGGAAGGCAGTGTCCGTGGGGTCACAGGGGGTTTTTGAGGGTGAGTCTGTGTTCAGCCTGTCGAACCTCGCATAGAAGTTGTTCAGGCTGTCTGGGAGTGTGACGTCCCGGGGGTCTTTGGTTGTTGTGGTCCTCCTGTAGTTAGTGACAGACTGGATTCCCTGCCACATGCTGCGTGTGTTGTGGTTGAGGTAGTAGCCTTCAAGCTTTTGGGAGTGAGCCCTCTTTGCTGCTCTGATGGACTTCTGCAGCTCGTACCGGGCTCTCTTATACTCCCCGTGGTCTCCTGACTTGAAGGCCTCCCGCCTCTTCCTTATGTTCCGCCGTACGTCCCCATTAAACCAGGGTTTTTGGTTGGGGAACATACGCACAGTCCTGGGGGGTGCGCAGATGGTCGTGCACCAGCTGATGTAGTCACTAACGGTCGTTGTGTATTCATGGATGTCGTCAGTGGCCTCTTTGAACATGCTCCAGTCTGTGGCCTCTAAGCAGCCCTGCAGGCTAGCTTGTGCACTATCAGTCCAGGTGTTAATAGTTCTGACTGTGACTGGGCTTGACTTGAGCCTTTTGTTATAAACCGGTTTGAGCCGGATAGCCAGGTGATCAGACTTTCCAAAGTGGGGTTGTGGTTCAGCTGAAAAGGCATGTTTGATGTTGCTGTAGCAGTGATCCAGTATTTTGTTTTCCCTGGTGGGAAAGTTCACAAACTGATGCAGTTTGGGCATAGTTTTCCGGAGATTACAGTGGTTGAAATCTCCCAGGATAATGACAGCAGCATCAGGATATGTGTCTTCATGCCCACTGATCATGTCATGTAGCTCCTTAAGTGCAGCCTCCTCTTTGGCAGAGGGGGGGATATACACGACACTCACAATAATGCATTGCAGTTCTCTGGGCAAATAAAATGGTCTTAGTCTCAAAGTGAGATATTCCACATTTTCAGAGCAGGATCTCGAGATGATCTTACTGTCAGTACACCAGGATTGTTTGACGAGGGCAGCCGTACCTCCTCCGCGAATCTTGCCGCTCTCTGCGGCGCTGCGGTCCTCTCTGAAGACGGTGTAGCCGTCTGGTGTTACTGCCTCGTCTGGTGTTTTCTCCCCCAGCCATGTTTCGCAGAAACACAGTATGGAGCAATCCTGTATGTCCCTCTCGGTGGAGATCCTGGCATGAAGTTCGTCCATTTTATTTGCCAGCGACTGTGCGTTAGCAAATAGTATGATCGGGAGGGTTAGCCTGCCGTTGCTAACCAAGCGCCGCAGCTTCCGGTCCGTTCCTCCCCGTCTGCCGCGCCTCCGCTTCGGCCTTCGGCTTAGCGTCGGGTCCGCGTAGCATGTTAGCTCCGCGTAGCGTGTTAGCTCCGGGTAGGACTCCAGCACGTTCGGGTCGAAAAGTCCGAAATTGCTGCGCTCTCTCAGCTGTAGTAAGATCGCCCGATTGTAGACACTGTTTGCAGTGTGTGCCTTAACTCGGCATAAAAAAGTGGCAAGTATAAATAAGAAAATAAACATCTGGACTCGGAGAGCTCCGCGACGTCGCACACTGTGGAGCGCCATGTTGTCACAGATGAACCAGTGTTCATCTACCCATCACTTTGGCTCTATTTCAGTGAAGTGAGCCAACTGAATGAAGATAATTGTTTTTTAAAGATTGCAAATAATAATGCGACGATAATGTCCTGATAGAGTCTTTGACACTTTTCCACTATACAGTTCTAGCATGACTCGGCTCGGCTCGACTCTACGCGGTTTGGTGTCAGATACGTTGTTTTCTGTGACTTCATAGTACCTCCTCAGCGTGGGCATGGTCGTCATAGCACAGCTGCACAAACCTGTCGTTTTACACGCGACGCACACAAACTAGTGGCGGGCAAAGCAGTTCTTTTTGGTGTACTGAATCATTAGAATCAGATTTGTTGATTCGGATTCGGGTTGTGATTCGGCTCAAGATCGCTGGTTTTATACAACAGACTCCTCTGTTAAATATTGAGATTTTAGACAATTCCTTGCTAAATATTGGAGATAAACGCATGTTTTTCAGGATTTTTAAGTGTTTTTAACTGAACTATACTTTGGCATTGTTTTGTTTGATTCTTGTCTGTCCACGTCACATTTTAGTATCGGCTCAGCTTGCTTGGAACCTCACCAGAGCAGGTACTTAAAAAAAGCACCAGGTACTATCGCTAATAGAAAAGCATTAAGAGTAGAGTCGATCCCAGCCGAGCCGAGTCATGCTAGAACTGTACAATGGGAAAGCGCCATTAGACTCTGCAAGATAAATCCCCAGACACTGGTGTAGAAGGTGGTTGATGACTTGCTTAGACTGATAAAGGTTGTAAAATGATAATTCTGTAAAGACTGGGCAGTGATGGGGACATGACGTGCACGCACATAACAACAGCAAGAAGAAGCTGAGACAGAAATAGAACTCCTTGTTTGAAAAGACAGCAGAAAGGAGAGAGGTTAACACTGGTGATGTGTTGCTACGTTGTTGGCCCAATGAGATCATCTGATGAACAGCCGACTCTGTATTGACATGCTTATTGTCACGAGGGACTCATGAGTGACTGTACGACAAATGGGAACTAATCTGACTGGCACAAAAGAGTTGTCTTTGTGATGTAACCACAGCTTCCTGCGCACCTGGCATTGAAATGAGTCTCATATCCAGTCTGCATCTCGGTATGATTTAAGCTAAACTCTACACAAGTCTCCAGTGCACACATCTGTAGTGTGGTAGAAGCATTTTCACTCCATCCACGACTGTCATCAGTGCTGTCTAGCTGCTAACTCAGTGTAATAAATCATTGTCAAACCTTAGTCAAACTTTGCCGGTGTATAATATTTCAGTGCCAATGTTATAATATTTCAAATGGTAAATGTTTTTTTTGTGGAAGGTCTGTGTCACTCCACCATAACTTACAGAACGTAGAGTAGAATTGCAATTTAGTCAGTGTCATTTATCCTGTCCTATAGTTTTTGGTCATAATCCATTTAATGCTTGTTGTAGGGGACTTTCAGGCTATTTCAAGTGAGAGCATATGCTCTGTTGTTTTTGATACACGACTTACCTGACAGCTGAATAATTGTCAGCGGTGATATCTTGCAGTTCTGTCACACCAGTTTGCTTGTTGTTGCATCAAAGGAACAAAAAGTTTTTTGTTTTTTTTTAAAAAGCGCTTTCTCTACTCATTAAAACTGCTGTCTGCATAGAGCGGCTTTCGCTTAAAGTTCTATTGTATTTTTCCTTTGCACAGATACACTGTCACCGTGACAATATAGTATGTTTTGATGGGTACATGTGTTTTAGCCAACTGCTCAGAAAGAGCAGTGAAACAGCAGTGAAAAAAAAAAGAGAGACCGGATATTAAATGGAGAAAGTAAAATGGGAGAGAAATAAAATGAGAAAGTAATGACGTGATTGTTTTACCACGGGCTATAGGCTGTTGTTTTTTGGCTGTGCAGTCGAGAATCATTTCAAAAATACCTGAAGTGTGATTCACTTTGCCAAAAACCTGTACTTCCATTACTTGAGAGTGAAACTGCACCAAAGTGACAAAAGCAGAGGTGCTAATTAAACTGTGGCATCTAACAAAGCACAAGCCGTGTGACGCACTTCAAAGGTGATAAGGCGAGAGAAACGACATCAGGAGAGTGGAAGAGATGAGAGACAGAAACAAAGGCAGAGTCAGAAAATATGGGATATGTGGAACGGGTATCTGTGCATTATGCCTGAAAGAGAGGCGGGCAGTAAGTAGAAAGAGACAATGTGATGCATCATCAAAGGATAATCTAGGGTATTAAAGGGACAATCAGATCAAAACATGCAGGTGTCGGACCATTTGCCCCCACAAGAAGAGGAACGGGCGGTTCACTTTGCTTGCCTGCCTATTTTCCCCATCTCCCCTCTCTCTCTCTCTCTCTCTCTCTCTTTCTCCCTCTCCTTGGCCCTGTCCTCTTTTGTCTTTGTGATGCTGCTAAAGTTTCTGCAGTGAGTGCTTAATTAAGAGGTCAAAACTGAGGCAAGTCTGCAACATGAAACAGACGGAGAGCATCCAAGTTTTTGTGTGCTGTGTGCAAGGAAGACGGACACCTACAAAAGCCCCATTTCTCTCTGCTGCAAGCGAGTATAAACATTCCAGCATCAGAATCACAGGAACATGTCCTTTATCTTCTTTTTAACTCTAAATACAATATTTACCCTCGTTGTCAATATTAGGTTGAAGCTGTGTTAGCCAATGCTTACCCTGCAGTTTTTCTTTTGTCGTTAAGCCCGATGAATGCTATGGAAGTGGCAGGTACACAAAGAGTTAAAGGGATGGGACTTTTTAAGGGCTACTCATTTTGACCAAGCAGCAATCACCATAAAAGGCTTAAGGAAACATATAATTTGGACTCCAAATTAAATGCCAGTTTTTGTTTTCGTCTGTTGGATGTGCTATTAATGCCATCATGGATGCCATCATGAATGCATGAATCTGGAGTAATACTACTTTATAGTATAACGCCTACTCTTTCATTAGACTCTGGTGCCGTGTTTCTTGGTGTTATACTTTCTTCAAGGCTGTGAACTCAATAAAAAGAATAATGTGCATTGAAATAACTTGTTCACTGTGGTTCGTGGTTAGGGGGGATGTAGTGCAATTTTGTCCATGCAAGACTTTCTCCTGATTTTGTACCTCATTCATTTGTTTTGTCCAAAGCAGGGGACTGGTCCTCAGTGTGTGTGTGTGTATGTGTGTGTGTGTGTGTACTGATATTCTCGTTCTTGCCTGCGGACATCAGGTTCCATGCTATGCCTTCACAGACCGCTCTGTATTTTCTCCCCGCACCATATCATGTTTGTCACACTTTATTGATCCTGCTCACATGTGACCTTTTGCCTGACCTGCGTGTTTGCTCCCAGTGGGCCGCTTTCCCTGCAGAGCCTGATGTTCACAAATAAATAGACATTTTAATGAAATGCCTGCAGAGAATAATGGATATTTAATCATCAAAATGTACATTTTATTAAATTATTAAATTTTCTTACAATAAAAATCAAAGTAAAGATTCAAGCAGAGTGATTTTCATACATTTTAGGCTCTCCAGTAAATAAAGCATCTGGTTTTGGTATTCATTCAGCCTTTAACCCTCTTATGACCATTATGATAATCAGGCTGCCTGGATTTATTTTGATTTTATGGCTGCGGAATTGTCAACAACAGCAACAATATAACGTTCTCTTCGAAAATCTGGCAGTTATTCAGCCGTTTAGGTGAATCTTGTGTGTGATTAGACGGTCATTCCACAGAAGTCCTGAGGGCTACCATAATGACCGTAAAGTATATAGGTGCAAAGCTCTATTTCTCTGCTTTCCAGTATCCATCCATGCATCTACTGCTTTATCATCCACATAAGAGTCATGGCGTCAGCGACGTGGTAACCTATGAATTCTTTATATATAATGCTCGACACAAGGAGGAAACCAGAGCAACCAGAGAGAGAACATGCAAACTGGAAGAGACTGGCTTTCAAACCTGCGATCTTCTTGTCGTGAAGCAACAGTGCTGACACAGCGAGGAAATGCAGTGTCTTCCCACTGTTGAGGAAAGCTAATTGGAGCCCCCATAAGATGGTCTGAGTAATTACGTGTCCAATAATGCTCCACTGGAGATCTGTCATCATTGTCAAGTTGCTCACAGCATCAACAACCCCCTTAGCCTCTGATTGATTTCTTTGAGGACCCAGTCCCTTCCCTTATTACCCTATTACCCTCTTTCTATTCTGTATGGGATGTGTCACTCTGCGATGACACTCGCACAGACACTGCGAGGACTTTCAATTTCTCAATTGCTTTTTTATGTAACGTCTGTGGTAGCTAGTGTATCAGACGGAGAAAAAGAGGCATTTCGTGTACATACCACACTGTTTCTCTCCGGTGCTGCAAATTTTTATAACCCAGCTCTGCACCAGGCCGGCAGCTTGCACATCACCCTCTTAATTGTCATCATGATGACATGCCTGACCACAGTTGTTATTGTTTATTAGTATAAATTTCACCCAGATATTTACTTTTATCCTCTTATCTCTGTCTGTGTTTTTATATGAACTTGACCCCCAGTATGGGACAACCACAGTCATACATAACGATTCATCAATGCGTAAAGGTCATGGATTTTGCCTCCTTATGAGACGGAATTGCTTTGTGAGCTTGCAACAAGGTAACTATGTTGTAAAAGCTGTAATGGGATTTAAAAAAACCAAGAAAAATAGGATACTGCCTTTTGTTGACCTTTTTGGTAAGCCTTTTTGTCTAACCAGCTTTTATATGAAGTGGAACTCACTGTATCCCGGGAAGAGCACATGGAGGAGGCTCAAAGTACCGGGCTGGAACCTCCACTGTGAGCCGATTGAGCTACAGGCCGTTCTCTGCAGAGTTCTGACCTGGTGAAGCTGCAGAGTCTGGCTGAATTGGGAGGCCCAGTGGTCAACTGCTGGGGACTGATCACCTCCCACTGGGTCGCCTGTGAGAAGGTGTGTGATGTTCTAACAGAGCCGAAACACCTGTTGACCCCAGGATACATCACTGAAGATAGCTACTGCCATTTCTTTTTTTCTGAAATGTGAAGTTATCCAGTGTGGTCACCCCAGTGGACTTCTGAGTAATTACCAAGACACTGTGGTCTCTACATGATCTGCTTTTCGCTCTTCTCCCTCTCACACACACTCGCACAAGAAAGAGAGAGAGGTGCAAGACATTGGATTTCTTGTCTCGTCCTTCACTGAGCTATAATATGTATTTAACGTAGTGTTACTTGTCCAGACTTCATCCACAGTACGTGGAGCTGTGTGGTGCAGGAACAGCAGTAGGAGCTGTAGGAGCTGCTTAGTTTTTTTATTGGCAGAGCACACATTTTTAATATCGGAGTATCACGTTTGTGAGAAGCCGACATCTTGCTTGTGATTAAAATACAAATGTGCACCCCTACTGAGTGCACATGTTAATTTTGAAAAGTAAAATGCATATCTTAAACCTTCCGTGGCCCCTTCTGGGCATTTAGTGCTGTGTCTCTGTTCACCTTCCGCAATAACACTGCTGTGCTGGGAAACACAGAGTCCTGCTGATGTGGTGCTGATGGCCTTAAGCATTGTGAGAACTCATTTGACAGTAGTTTGAAACTTGTGGGCATTTGTTCATTTTTTAAAGTTAGGCTCCACATCTTTAAAACAATGGGGAACAACGGGGACTTAGCCATGCACAGAAGTCTACCGATATTCTTACTTGATATTTTAAATATCAAACACCTTGTTCTATTTTTTTTTTTTATGATAAATGTTTGTGTAAAACAGCTATTTTTATTATTATTTTATTTTTACTGTGATTAGACGCTGCTTCTATCTACCACACTCTAAACGCTTAACAACCAAACTCAAAGAGAATAAATCTATAAATAATCACAAGTAAGGCGAATAAGGCTCATTTGAGCTTTGTAAGCCGTAGTATCAACATGGAAAAATAGGTAAAAAAGAAGAGCACAGTAGGTTTACATTGGGTCAAATTGTCACATCTGACCTTTTGTGAGTAGTTTCTCATCACCTCTTCTGCATTTTTGGTTGTAGGAGACAGACACAAGGAGGAATGTAGAAAACTGTTGAAAGCGACTGCTTTTTTTTTGTTTTAATAAAAACAATTGCTGAAAGAAGTTGCTCTTTATGGACAGAACACTGACCCATGGTTCTCCTGACGTGAAGTGAAATGACTTAATGAAATGTGCAGAGAATGGCAACTGAAACTAATCTTGTAATTCTGTTTTCCTCTGCACTCTCTCTCTTTCTCTCTTACACACACACGCCCTCTCTCTCTCTCTCTCTCTCTCTCTCTATATCTATCTCTCTGACAGTGGTGTGACAGGGTTTCAGTATCCTGACAGGCCAATTAGACAGCAATTTGCATGTCCTCTTCGCTACATTTGCCTTGTTCATGTGAGCATGAAATAGGATAATCTGGCTTTTGGACCCGTCTGTGACATCAGAGTGGGTCCTTCTATCATCTATGATCCTTCTACCCTGCAAACTCAGGCCCATTTCTCTGTATCGTGAATCATTTTGTAATCACACCTGCGCCCTTTCCACTTCCTCTCCTAATGAATCTTATTGATGATGGCTACTTTTCCAAGACCTCAATTGGTTACGTTTGAAAATGTGTAAAAAAAATATACGCTCACTGGACACATTACTACGTTCATCTGTTCATCGACTTGTTAACTCAAATGTCTAATCAGCCAGTGATGTGGCAGCAACTCGATGCATGTGGGGATGTAGATATGGTCAAGAGACCTGCTCAAGATCAAACCCAGCATCAGAACGGGGGAGAAAGGTGATGTAAGTGACTTTGAACATGTCTTGGTTGTTGGTGCCACAGGGGCTGGTCTGAGTATCTCAGGAACTGCTGATGTACTGGGATTCTCACATCTCTAGGGCTCACAGAGAATGGTCAGAAAAAGAAGAAAATATCCAGCGCATGAGATTCCTCTGGGTGAAACTTTAGAGAACTGTTGATGCCAGAGATCAGAGGGAAATGGCAAGAGTGGTTGAAAATGAAATAAATGTTAACGCTTATGTTTCTCATCCAGCTCAGATTAGCTCCTTGCATAGGCAGAGATTAGCTCCCCAGCACTTTCACTGAGTGCTGTTCTTATCGCTTTCAATTTTGTCCTCTCTCCTTTTCTAATACAATAGCCAAAGTAAAATCCATAGTTTACTGTATACTGTGTGTATATATATGTGTGTGTGTGTATTCCTTATGTTGTGGGGACCTACATCTGTTTACAGAGTCACATTATGGGGACTTGTCTTCCTTATGGAGACAAAAATCAAGTCACCATAATGTAAATTACTACATTTTAAGGTGAAGACATGTTTTAAGGTTAGGCTGAGGTCAGGGTTAGGTTATTATGGTTAATTATGGTTAAGGTTAGAGTAAGTCTCCAGGAAGTGATTGTAAGTCAATGCAATGTCCTGTGAAGTCATAGAAACCAGTGTGTGCTGTGCTTTGTTTATAGTAACCAGTGTGCACTGGGAGTGGTTGTTACGCTTCTGGCTGGAAAACATGTCTCTGTTCGACTGTTTACCTCCATCCATCCATTTTCCATCTCAGCTGACATAGGGCAATAGGTGGCGTACACCCCGGACAGATCGCCAGTCCATCACAAGGACACATAGAGACAAACAACCATTCGCTCTCATACCTACTATCAATTTAGAATTTTAACTTATCCCCATATTGTATGTTTTTGGATTGTGGGAGTAAAACCCTGCAGAAAACCCACAGAAACTGACTAAGCCTCTGTGATTTGTTGATTGACTTAATCGCGAGCTTGGTGCTATAGTCTTCTGTTGATGTAAGTAGTCGGTCGTCTCCACAAATCATGCCGCATTAGTTGCACCGTGTTTGCACTCCCTTAAGACTACTTGGGTATAATAGTTATACAATTAAACATTGAATATGCTTCAATAAGTGCAGCATGTTTTCCCCTTGACTTGTCAAGTGTCACAACTGTTAACACTCGCGCGTGTAATTACCAGACAGTCGTTTAAAACAAACAAAGATCATCTGTGCAAGCATGTGAGTAACCCATAGTTATGTTTTATTGTGCGGCGACTCATCAAGTAATTATTACTGTACAGGGGCACAGGAAGAAGAAGGATGGGAAAAGATGGAATAACAAAACACACAAAAGCCGTTTTTTGGACATTGAGACAAAAACTCAAACAAATGTTATTTTAAATATGTTTTATACTGTTCAAATTTCAAATTTAACACACAAAATCTGATGGTTTTTTTTTAAAATAAAACATTTTTCTTTATTATAAAATGCTACTGCACTATTTTAACATGCAGTAAATTGTAAATAACTGCCAGATATGGAAAGTTATTCTGGGCAGAAGCACTTACTCACGGACATTTTCTGGCTTAGGTGTTAATAACATGATTTATTTTCCTTTACCGTATAAAATACATATATATCATGTTCAAGCTGTTTAATATTGGCTTTAGGCATTGGTTCCCAGACCAGATAACAAACAAATCTGAGGGATGTCTTGCTGTTTCCCATCAAAGTGAAATTTTATTCAATGATGCTTGAGCCTGGGGTACATTGAGATCAACATCTGTTTTAGCAGAAGTGACAGCGGGAGGTCAAATAAGAACCAGTGAGTATGAAAAAGAAAAAAAAAAGATTAGTTCTCTTATTGTTGTTGTCGACTTGCAGTTAAAATGCCACCGACCATCTGCATGATGTTCATGTGAATGTCTCAGAATAGAGCAGCAATGCTCAAGACTCAAAACGTTCTACAAATACATAAACTAGATATACTTATCCGTCAAAACTAGGCTTTAGTGTACGGTGTAGTTGTCTTGTCAAGCGTTAGATGCGATGATCGTTTGATCATGTCTGAGCTACTGTGTATTTGTTTGTGGTGGGTTTAGCTGAGCACAAAGGCTATGAACATTTAACATGATCTGTCCAACATCTCTACGTTTACAATTACAATCGACACATGTGATCACATGTGTCAATGTCAATTTCACTCTCACTTATTTGTGTTTTTCTAGTCTCTGTTATACGCACCTCAGCATTTCACCTCCCTGTTTACTACCAGTCAGCTGTTGGATTGCTGCTGTTAAATAAATTAGATTTCATCCTCATGGTCCAATCTACTCCTAATTAAGTGCATCAAACACAAACACACACACACATAACCTTAAGGCAGACTGTGTACCACTGGACATGGGTCTCTAGGGTCAATTATGGCAGTGTAATGATTGTAATTGGTTAGTTCTCAGCCCATTACCCTATTTTATGTCTCACGCAGAGGACTGTAATTTAGTGAAGGACTGATGGCCGGCATGGCCGTGTGATAGATGATATTTTATTTGTAGCCTGCTTTGTGCAGTACAGGGATTCCGTTGCTCCTACACAATTCTTATTTAATCCTTCTCTACAGTTGTGTAACACAATGCTTAACTTATTCCTTTCAGTTGTGTTGTCTGAGATTTGTTTCTGTGTCTTATTTTATGTGCAGAGAAATGGAAATTACACCCTCCTTTTATGTGAAATACTAATTCTGATAGTCAAAAACAAGCTAGTACTTTAGACTGCTCATCTTCTAGTAGGAGATGAGCAGCCACTGAGCAGCACCCAGGGAGCAGTGGGGCTTGGGTACCTTGCTCAGGGCTACTTCAGCTCTTTGAGCTGCAATTCTCCGGTTACAAGCCAAGTTCCCTTTCCACTTGACCACGGGCTGCACCGAGTATTGAGCTGCCATGTCAACAGGTCCACGCGCAGGGACAACTCGAGGAGGACACTTGGCACAGTTTGAAGGCTATGAATGTTTGCAGGCAGTATACAGCATGTGCCGCATGTTTACTGAAACACAGCCTATTTCAAAAAGTTGCACAATGAATATCATACATTTTAAGTTCTAGCCATCACTCAGAATCTACTTGCACAAGTCATTCCAGTGTTGTTTCTTACATTTCTTACATTCTTACATCTTACATTTCTCACAAGAGTGAGTACGGAGACCTTGCCTCATGTCCAGGTTTCTTTTTGTGCTCAGCCCTTCCTAATATTTTCGCTCAGTCCATGTTGCTCACATTTTGGCACTCCAATCACACACTGCAGGGTCAGATCACCCCTGAAGTGGCCCGGCAGGATCTGACAGCTGTGCAAGGGAAATAAGATCATTGTGCATCCTCACCTGTCACTGTGTCTTCTCTTAGCTGCCCTGACACAAAGGAGTAGTGCTCACTTCTCCAAAAGTGCTAGAACATTTGAAAGGCAATTTCAAATGTGTGACAGAGTAATGGATGAGAGCAGTGAGGGCCATCAGTCTGAGCAGAACTAAGTCAGAGTTCCTGGCTAACATATACTTATAGCCATTCTTCTGCCTCTCCTCTCGCTGGAAATGACTCAATTTCCTTCCCTGACAGAACACTGTAGCAGGAAATTACTTTGGAAAGTTACTCACGATCCAGATGTATTGTATGAAGAAGAAGATGTCTGCTCGGTATTTTAAAAAAGCTGGCATAGTGTCACTGCGGCACTAAAGTAGTATGATTAAAGTCACTCACAGCTGATCTTCTACTACATCTCTGGCCTGCCATTAGATCAGAATATGATGTGATGTTTCATATGGTAAAAATCTATCTAAAAAGGATTATTTTAAGATATTTCTTGCCGCCATCTCGGCTAAGCATGAATATAAATCAAATGCCCTTTGAGTAGTTTACTTGCAGTAACTACAAACCAACATGCACCAGAAGACAAGGATAGATGCAAATGAATTCATGACATACAAGGGAGTGGTTCTATAGGACACACATTGTTGCAGAAAGGGGAAAAAATAAAGGAACATACTGCGCTCATTAGAAATTGTGCTGAATCTGAAGCTGTGACTTTTTCAGCATTGCTGCTTCTGAACTAAATTAATCACACGATTCCACAGGTTTTAATTTAACGCCTCACCTCTGAGGATATCTTTGACTCTACTAATTGTGAGAAAGTAAGCCCGGATAAAGGAAAGGTAAAAATGGAGATGGATGAAAGAGGAACATTCCCTTATCTATGCCTCACAACCTCCCACGGCACAGGAGATGAAGACGGTCTAATATCAGCGCTTTTCTGCCCTTCTAGGACCTTTTGTTGACCTTTATGTATCATTTAACTATCACAAGTGGAGCTGACGCAATGAGGTGAGGATTTTGTCAGCTCATTGTGAGCGTGGTATAATGAACATGGA
Source organism: Solea senegalensis (assembly GCF_019176455.1). Classification (NCBI taxonomy): domain Eukaryota; kingdom Metazoa; phylum Chordata; class Actinopteri; order Pleuronectiformes; family Soleidae; genus Solea; species Solea senegalensis. The sequence goes on from NC_058021.1 coordinate 10,034,133, forward strand.
CCTCACTCTGATGATCTGAGGTGTGAAAGAAACCTCAGGCATTGTCAGTGAGGCATTCAGCCACATTATTACACTGGGGAAATTCAAGTGACTTTCACTCTGAGAAGGCAATGTGATTTTTAAGTCATTATTTCAAGATTAAAACCAGTTCAAAATCAAATCCAAGCGTAGAGATGAACCGATATGCGTCTTTCATCGCCTATACTGATCTTTTAAAGTCACTGCAGCTGATAGCTGACATGCGATGACAATATTTGTTAGCAATATGTTTCGCTGATAACATTTTTTTCCTCCATCTGATAAATTTTAACTGCTTAATACTAACAAATGATACACGGTTACAAGAAAATGTTTAACTTAAACTTTTATTGAACAACACAAAGTCGCTTCAAGACGGTTGTGTTTGCACTGCATTTTAAATAAAAATGATATATAAAGTATATTTTACATAGAGACAGATAATCAATAACCTAATATTTGGCAAAACGTTGTAGAGACTTTGCAGGATTTATTACATTTCTGAGAACAAAAGTGTGTAAACGCATTAAATAATCCATGGCCATGCCTATATGGCCCTGATTAATTGGTCTACCTCTAATTCTGTTATCAGTTTTATGCATATACTGTACTTACCAAATATCCTTATATAATTGATTGTTTTATAGTTTGACTGAAAATCTTTTTTTTTTTTTTATCAGCCTTACACAAATTGTTGTTAAATAGCCTTTTTTTAATTGTCCTATTTTCTTTTCTTGTTTTCATATATTGTCTGTATACATCTTTAATCCAAGGTGAAGGTTAATATTTAACAGTTAGAAAGACAGTAAGTATTGATATTTTATCTCCTTCATAGCTTTTCTGTGATCAGTATTCACACACTTGGGGTGCTTTGTGTCACTTTTCTTTGACATTTGTGTTAAATCCGCGAGAGTTCCACACTGGAACACTTCAGGTTTACCTCCGTCGAAGGTCCGATAAATGATCAAACATGACAGCGAGGCATACGTGAGTTTTGCCTGTCGTGTGATATGACAAACATAACCAACACAGAGAGCTCAACGAGAGACGACAGATGAGGTCCCTAACCTCCACTGCATATTAAAGCTGCACTGCTCATTACCTCCTTTCAAGATGTTTTCTCTGAATTTACCTCCCTGATGAGTGCTGCATGTGGTCTCACCCCACAGCCCACACACCTGCTGGCCCGCCTGACTGACGCTTTATTTGTGTGATTTTAATAACTGTGCATTAGTATGCAAAAGATCCTCCCGGGGTTCTCAAATGCCACCTGTCAGCTTTTCACCGGCGCTGTGTTTGCTTTTAAGTCATTCTATAGTTAAACATCTACACTGGCTGATGTGAGAATTATTCTGTCCTCGGGTGCTCAAAACAAACAGGGAGAAAAAAACATTGAGCTTGAGTGAGATAGAAGAGAGTGATAGAGAAGACAAAGATAAAATAATCTCTGCTGTCCACAGGCGCTGGCTGCCAGCCAAATAATAAATAATAATCTGACTTTATTTGGAGGCAGGTATGTGATGATCTTTGTTACTAATTCCCTGTCTCTATCGCGATTAATCACTGAATGACTAACAATGTAAAGCAAACCCTTACTGGTGTAGCTGTTGATTGGAGAATATGACTTTATTAACCCGACTTTCATGTTTAGTTGATTATCTCAAATCTAAAGAAGTGCAATTAGCCTGAGGTAGCAAAATGTCCACGTCAGAAATATTAATGCAACAGCATTTGCACTTTGCAGGAGTTCTAGTTTAGTTGCCTTCTCTTCTCCGTCATTGTCAACTCACTGGTTTATTTGTTGCACTTGTATCAAAGACAAACTCCCTACAGACGCACTCTCTTCGAACATCATGGTACAAGAAATGCTACAAAGCTCTGGCCGGTAATACATTTTTACATATATAATTAGTTGTTTTTTAATAAGAAGCCTCACACTGATTACCACAAACTGATAACCAGAGGGCGTTCATCCCCTCAAAGCTTTATTTCCCCGTTTATACTGTATATGTAAATGTTTCCTCTCGGTTTTAACATTCCCAATTCTCCTATACATTAATTCACTTGTACAAACTAATTAGAATATGCAGTCGCTGCATTTGATGTATTATGCATTAAACCTTACCAGGAGCCACCAGATGTGGGCTTCAGAGGCCAGAACGTTCCTCTGGAAGGTTCCCTGGCTGACCACTTTTCCGGCTGCCTATCATTTCACAGTGGAAAGAGACGCCTGAGCTGTGTGTTTACAGATTGTAAGAAAATCTAATCTGCTTGTGTAAAACATAATGGCTCCACTGACCTCTGAAGTAGCCAACACCAAATCATTTTAAAGCTCCATTAAAACTCTTCTAATGTCACGAAAGAACCAAATCACCCACCATTAAATTGAAGTGGTAATAGAACTGTCTACCTCGCCGAGACCAGACAGTCTGCCACCACCAGCTAATTTCATCTCTTTGTTTTGTGTTGTCAGTCTCAGGAAAAACCATGTCAAGTTCCTGGCAGCTGCTCTGAGCACACATGCTTTATAGCACTCACCACCTGCCTAATGCGAAATGACAATATAGGTAAATATCAAATATCTGTCAGGGGTGGTGAGTCACAGAGCTAAAAGGCCAGTTAATATTGCTCTTAAATATGGCAGGTGGTGGTGAAAGAGGACTTTGAACTCCTGTTGCTGCTGAATTGGTGAGAAGAAACTGTACCCTGCTGTTTGTAGTGGAGTCCTGTCGCCCTACTGCAAATATCTATCCCTCATCTGTCCATCTTCCACCACTTTATCCTCTACATGAGGGTCGCGGGGGTCACTGGTGCCAGTCCTAGCTGACATAGGACGAAAGGTCGTCAGGCTGATTCGAGAGGTCGCCAGTTCATCACAGGGCTACATAGAGATAAAGAACCATTCACTCTCACACTCACACCTACTGTCAATTTAGAGTGTCCAATTTACCTGATCTGCATGTGGGAGGAAACCGGAGAACCTGGTGAACCCGGAGAAAACCCATACACACACACAGGCAGACTTATGCCACATAAAAATAAAAATAACCTTCTCTACAACCACATTTTAGGTATTTTTGAGCATGCATGTGTGTGACTATATTCTTTTTTTGCTTTATGTTTGTGTGCACTGGTGCAAATCCACAAGACAATGACAATATATGTGTGTGTGTGTGTGTGTGTGTGTGTGTGGATATGCGAATGTGTGTCTTCTACAAACCACTGAGCCATGTCCTTCTCTTCTCAGTGAGCCGCTGAGCTGACAGAGGTCGTAGGCGAAGCCACTGTGACATTTACAGCTCAGAGACTCACGGAGACTCGCTGCTGTACCTGGCAGGCTGTGATTATCTCAGAACCATACTGGCCCACAGTCCAACAGAAGGCTGTTGACAATATAGGAATGAGAGGAAAACAGAACGCCGTGATTGTCACATGGGAGAGGTGTGGTTTGACTGGAGCATTTGACATTAAGACTCTGATGACCATCCTGATATTCAGCCCGTATTTATTTTGATGTTATGGCTGTAGAACTGTCAAAAAAAAAAGTCAGGTGAGTGAGTGCTTCTGCCCCTTTTTCCAAGATAACTTTCAATCTCAGCTTTTAAGTGCTCAAACAGGATGTGATGGGCTTGCACCTGTGATGGAATAAATAAAGTAGAAGAGCAAGAGATGACTAAGTTCACCCAAGTGTCCTGTTTGCATTACTGCCAATCGGAGCTGATAAAAACCTGCCACTATTGCTGAGTCGTTTGACCTGGGAGTCATTGCACATTATATCCATCCCCATCGCAGGCAAGAGCCAGATGTTAGTCAGTGTTAATGGGTTTCCTGACAAGTAGAAAAGGGGCTTTTGAAAGTTATGTACCATGTGGCCAATTAAGAGAATATACTTCCATTATATGTGCAAAACCTGCCCTCTCTTACTGTCTGACTCCTTTGCTCCTTCTGACCCAGCAGTCATCACTCTGCCACCCCGTCTCTTTGTGTGTCGGTTTTCAGTTTATTTATATAAAATCCCCTCTTTTATGAGACGAGCTGTCAACTTGTGACTCTGGTAAAGCAGTAAAATATCAGTTACAGGTTAGGGCAGGTGAAGGAGGAGCAGAGAACGACTGGGGGAGGTGAGAAAGAGGGCAGAAACAGGAGTGGGTGAGGAATAAATGGGGCAGAGGAGTGCAAGGTTGATTGGTGCACCTGGGTGTTGATGTTAAGAGCTGAAAAGTGCTTAGTGCGGTGAAATCTGTTGCAATAAAAGGAAGGATGAACATGGGGAGGAGAAGGTTAGCAGGGGGAGGAGGAGTTGAAGTGTAGTGAGATACTTTGATAGTGTTCTTTAAACCAGCATTAGTTATCTCCCATCACTCACTTTTTACTCCACTTCTTTGTATGTCTTTGACCTCTTCTGTATCTACACCACTGGAATTCAACTGATGCTGTTTTTCTGTTCTGGGTGGATTTGCTCACTCTCTTGTTACATGCTGGAGTTTGGAATTTTACTGTGAAGTGCTGAAGTAAAAAGAAAAAAAACCTGCTTTCTTTCTTGTGTTCTAACTTTTCATGCCACACACACACACATGCACGCGCACACACTATTTGTGCAGTTTCCCACTTAACTTGATAAACAACCTAGTGCCTCATTTATCTTTTTCCTTTTTCACATATTTTTTTTTTTTTGCTGGAGAAAATGTGGAGTACTTAGCTGAAGGCTTATTTCCCTGTCCTCTTTCCACACTCAAGCCCATTATCTTTCCCTCACATGGAGCCTCTCTAGAAGTCGCAACCTAAACTGCTCATAGTGGTGTCACACTTGAGCTGTTAACACACCACTTGGTATTGGCTTTTTGACTGAAATGCCTCTCGGAGCTCTCCTCCACAGCATTTAAATCACCACAGCTACATGTTTGTGCAGTTCACTTAACAGGCAAAACTGACAGTCATGCTTCGCCTGATCCATTCAATTCCCACAACTTAAGAAAGTGCAATTAACACCAACTGCATTGCAGACCAGCGAAGCCCCCAGCAGAATAAAGGTGAATTGTCTCTGATATTTGATCATCCCCCATTCCGGTGTTGTGTTCCTTAAGGAACAAGACCTCCTGAGTGTGTATATAATCATAAACTGTGTGTGTGTGTGAGTAGACATGTCCACTCAGGCTGTGTGAGCTGTTGATTTGTCACCCTGAGGTCAAGTGTATGGTGTGACAATCTCCCAAATGCAATTAGGAAGTAGGCTGCTATCTGAAGCAGTCCTGCAAGACTGTGATGAATTGCCTCTGCATGTCTCTCACTGACTGGAAGTCCACTGTGGCTGCACTGGTCATACACACACACACACTCTGTTATTGCACCTGAAAGAGCAGGACAGACTTTAAGAAAACTGATAAGATAATTTCTTTACTGTGTGTACACCGTGGACAGATCACCAGTCCATAGTCCTAGGAGTTACGGTAATTATGCATGCCAAATCCTGTCTGCGACAACAGGAAGGTAACGGAAGGGTTAATCCCTTAGGGGTTTCTCTGCATTTAACCCATCCTCTACTAGGACGTTGAGTAACTTACTCAGGGGTAGCCCGGCCCTTTGATCTGCTGGGGACTGGAACCAGCAACCCTCCGGTTACAAGCCAAGTTCCCTTTCCACTTGTCCAATGTTGCCCCTACTTTAATTTGAAGTTTATCCTAATGGCATGTCACAGCTACATGACAATTTTTTTTTTTTCCCAAATTTAAGGCAACTGTACAAACCTATTTAGTGACTTAACAATACTTAATTCTGCATTCCTTTGTTTTTTAGTCTTAAGTATTCAAGGACCAGATCCTAATCTATGGCGTCACATTTATGTCAAAAGTCTTGAGAGCAGTAAAACATGCTCACGAGCAAATCACGCTTAATAAAACTAACATCAGATGCTTCACATCAGAGCTTCTTTGCTTCACTTACCCGATTCCGCTCCGCTCCAGAGTTGTAGTGATAGCTGTCAATCAAATACAAGAAGTTCCTTGTGGTTGTGCTTCTTCTGTACACATGCATTTGACCATGGTGGCTGCGTGTGGCGCGCACGGCGTAGTTGTTTCTCACTCGCAGCCGTCTGAACTGCTCGCGGTTGTTTAACATGCACACAAGGACCTGTATTGCACAGGCCTAAGTTAATATCTGCGTGCGTGCAGTAAAATGAATCGCTCGTGAGCACGTTTTACTGCTCTCTAGACTTGTGACAGAGCAAATCACATTTAACCATAAAGGTGAACCCGGACCTAAACCTGGTACCCGAGAGTAGACGGAGCAGCAGGAGCTTAAACACACCCTATCCACAAAAGCACAGCCTGAGGCTGACAATGACAATGATTCAAACATGCGAGAAGTTAGCAGGTACAGTTGGAGTGATTTAAGCTCTGTAGAAGGAGGAGACTAATGACACATGCCCTCGTTTGTTCAGTCATACAGAGCCATGTGCTCATTATGCCACAAGATCATTTAGAGCAAGGTACTCTTTTTATGACGGTAATCTGTCTACGGTGAAATGCAAAAAGCTGCAAAAAAGGACCTAGTGACGTTTTTAGTCTTGTCGTCTTATTCTTATATTCAGTAACGAACACAGAGGAAAAGCAAAAGCTGAGTCAATTTGAATCATTTACCCTTAAAATTAGATTTTTTTTTTATCCACAGTGTGCTTGTAGTCTAGCTTGCTGAGAGAGAACGAGGCGCCCATGTTACTGAAACCATATGGCACCTGCATAATTTGCCCACTCCAAGCCGCATGTCCACTGGGAAGAGCTCTAAGTCACCATGGCCTTGAAATGGGCAAACACCATGGAAACCACTGACAAACCCGTTTGGGACCCATATTGTCGGCACAAATATAACCCATGTACATATATAACAGGTATACATATATACCAACACCAACAAAAACAGCCAGCAGACAGTATGTTATATACATGTGAAAAGTAAAGGGTAAGGATGTATTTGTGGGTCAGTAGTGGGATGAAGTTTAATCTATCCTGTCATTAATTAAGGAAGAACAGGAGAAAATAATTCAGGGCTTAAAACCTCTTGATAATGTCTTACAGTCTCACACACACACACAGACAGGTTTGTGCAGCTATTCTTTTTAGGACACTGCACTGACTTAAATTCATTTGGACAAAAACAAAGCCTTATCCCTAACCAGCTCAAACCTAACCTAACCAGTTCCTCAGAAATGAGGTTCTGCCTCAGTAGGACCAGGTTTTTGTCTCCATGAAGACCCCTGGTCCTGACAAGGTCAGTATTTATGCCAGACAAAAGTCTTAAGAAGTTACAACATTGAGAACACACACACACGTAAATCTTCATACGGAAGCTTTTGTGTCTATATATATATATATATATACATATATATTTATACATATATATATATATATATATATATATATATATATATATATATATATATATATACATATATATGTATGTATATGTATGTATGTATGTATATATGTATATGTGTATATATATATATATATACATGTATTTATATGTATATATATACATATATACTATATACACACATATAGGAACAACAAGTTGTGTTGCACAACACATATGATGTATATTCACTTTCCATAACTGTCTTTTTGATTTTGTGTTGAATCTCCCAAAAATGACAAAGAACCTATATTACTTATATTATAGATACATAAAATAATAAACCATCCATGTTGAAGAACATTTTAGAATGAAGTTCTTTAAAACCAAACAGTTCTTTAGCAAAAAAAAAAATTCAGTTAAAAGAAATCATTTTCAAATGGTCCTGTAGTAAATTCTAAACATGTAAAATATATGAAGGAACCAGCCCTTATCTGACAGGCAAGTCATTTCATTCTTCTTAAATCAACCTATAGATTGATTGATGATCTGAACTCTTTAGTTAAAGAAGAAGTAGATGAGAGGCCCTGTAGAGTGACATTGTGGCCTGTGGGTTATACACTTTCTGTCAGTTTGGCTTTTCTTTAACAGACGACAGTCACCGGCTCTAGTAGCTGCTGTGAACACAATCTGGTTTGACAGCCGGAATCCCCTGATGACCTTTGTTTGTCCGCAGCAGTCTGGAGCTCTGTGGGTGTTTCTTCAAGCAGCTTGAGGTTACTTTAAAAAAAAGGAAAAAGGATCATTCAAAGACACATTTACAACTTTCAGTCAGAACAAGGTACTGAATGTGGGATTGCTTCATTCTAAGTATGTCACAGAGCAAGAAAGGTCAACATCTCAAAGGTCTATTGTTAAATAAGAGCCACACGCAATAGTTTGGCACCTGCAACAAATAAATTAGAGTTTATTTCTAATTATTTGAACCAATCTCTGTCATTTTGTCGAACTATGTCATTGCACGCAGTCATAACGGATGAAAGGACATCATATGTTATTGAAATCAATAAGGTTAGGAAGAGAGTAACAATAACAACGTGTATGTATGAATGGGCTTTAGGAAAACAATGTATGCAATCTGAAACGTAATTCTTACTTTATAACACACTCGATGGAGCAATTTTTCATATTGCCTCAGAGATTAGAAACAAAATGGGAAACAATTATTCAATCTAATAAATAGAGAAAAGAAAAATGCTCGGTCAACGTGTGTTAGTCATAACAGGAAAACATTAATTTCTGTGTTAATATAACGGAACATCATTTTCTCATTAACTCTACTTTTTTTGGTCCTTTTTCTTAATACTGGCAACTAAATATCCAGCGAAATACATGTTCCCTGACAGCTTGACATTTTCTGCCAATGCAGTTTATGCCTCTCCCGCTTTCTGAGGCATACCATCTATTTTAGATGATTGTTGTTATTGATTTATTTTTGCTGACTGCTCCACTTTACTCCCAATCTCTCCTGGCAACAGGCCCACTCCTCAAAGCAAAAAAAATAATGTGTGCGTTTTCATATTTACTTTGAAAAGCAACCCCTTTTCCCGTGTGACGTGCGGGCCAAAATATTAGACACAATCTCATCCACAGACCGCAACTGGGTGAAATGACAGTTTTCCCTCTGTGGGGCGAAGGGCAAGGAGAAAAAACACTTGCTGACACAGTTGGAATGGGTCTGAAATGTCTGTGTTTACATTAGACTCCTTCCAGTGCTCTATCAGGGTGTCTTGTCCTCCATGTAGATTTTATGTTTTCACGTGTTTCATGTTTTCAATTCGGAGAAATGCTGTTGCCACAACAGATTTAGAGAATTATGGATTTGCATCCAACACAAAATATCAAGTGAACACGCTGAGTGGAGACTCCGCTTAAGTGTAGCTGCAAAATCGTATTATCACTGGTATTTAAAATCTAAGAACCATATTTGCTCAGTGTTTGAACGTGAGTATGGGCTGGCCAAATTATCCTTATCTGCCTTCTTCCATCAATGTCGTAGGGGGGATTTTTGCTAGTGTGGATCATTGTCAACTCCTGAATCTTGAAAATTGGTTGGGGAGCAAATGTTGAAGCACACTGTGTTTGGCAGCATCATTATTTCACCAAGAAGAGGATTTAAAAAAGTTGAAACAAGGAGGGGAACAAGTGCATAGACGACATTAAAGTGGAAAGATGAGAGGAACAGCGGTGAGGAGACGCCAGTGGTGAAAGCAAACTTTGCCTTTGTGTTTGTCAGTGGGGTTTGAGCATGTGAGCAGAATTCCCATAGATAGGTAGCTCTTTGTTTCAACTGTGTCCCTCTATGTTTGAGCGATATCAGCCGGCACAGGGTCAGAATGCTGCAGCGCTTTGTTCCCTCTGCAAAGAGATTTCCCAAATCCCTGAAATGAACACTGGTGCAGGAAATGAACTCCACACATGATTCAAGACTCACAACTGGATTTATTCACAGAAAAGAGAAAAAAAAAACACACACACTGCACACAGTAATAAAGGAAACTGTATGTAGGCACTCGATCGTGTAGCATTTTCAAGAAGTGCAACGTGGTGATGGATGTGGCATGCACTGTTGCCTCACAGCGAGAGGATCACTGGTTTGCATCCAGGTTCAGGCCTTTCAGTGTGGAGTTTTGGGTCACTCTAAATTGACCGTAGAGAAATGTGTGTTTGCCCTACGATGTACTGGCGACCTGTCCGTGGTGTACTGCACGTGTGCACAGAGACACAAAGCACTGCTATACTGAGGGACAGTCACAGAGAGAGAGTTGTGGAGCTGATAGGCTTAATAAACAATGTAGGGTAAGTGACTTTAAAATGTAATACATGATCTATTACAGTTACAGTCTCACTTTCTTTGCAAAGTTGTGCCTACTACGTTACTTTTGTGTTACTTGTGAGGCTAAGGTTTGGTTCACATAAGTCACACTTGTCTAATTCAGAGGTTTGTGCTAACAATCAAGTTCAACACAGCCACGCTTTCTCCTCAGTGATCTGGGAAAGAAATGGCTGATGTGTAAATAAATGATGTGTTCATTAATATAACCTTTTCCAACAGTTATTACGTTATAATCGCCAATAAAAGATACTGGGAAATTCAAACGTTTGGGACGTTGGAAGCACATTTTATTTGTGAAACTGTTGTGTAATATCTTTAAAGTTTAAAAATAGACTCTTGTATACACTTACAGTATATGCCTCATGCACTCAATTTAACCAAAAGAAAACAGGCCAAACTAAAGAGCCATCAAGGCCAATAAAATTGCATTGAGAATTCTGTGTAAACTCAATATTATGTTGCTGCTCTTCTGTCTTACTCACATTTGCAAACGACTGGGAAAGTAATAGTTGGTTGGTTGATTGTTTGGTTGGTGACTCCTGACCTGCCGTCAGATGTCTTTCTGCGCTGACTGCAGACTCTATGACTCTCTATGACTCAATGTTTGAACGCTGCTCAACACTGTAAGTGTGTCTCTACACTTGTGTGACTCTTTGGTGTCTCTCCCTGCACTCAGCTGTGTGCCGCAGCCTCATTACAGAAACAGCCTTATAACATGTTATTTTAAAATGATAGTCCGCTTTCATTGTGTTATCTGCTATATTTCTGTCCATTCTCTGCCTTGCAACCCATGCATTCTCTCTTGAGATATTTTCTGAGTTTGATTGTGAAGACTGTAAAGCCCTGTGTATCACTTTAAAGACACTGCATGTATCTGTGACCATGGTTACAGCTGTAAGTGTCAGTGTCGCTTATACACGCTTATATATTATCAAGTGCATCAGGCTCCAGTTTGGGTCTGTGTGTTAGTAGTTGAAATTACAACACTACTATAATCTCACATCAACAGAACAACTGTCTCTATCTATATGTAAAAGTTATGCACTACAGCATTAAATATGAAGTTATGCTGTAAAGGAAATGTTACTTTACTATGGCAACAAAAAGGAAGAAACAAACAAATAAAATTACATTTCATTAGCAGTGTCATGAAATAAAATATATGATATTTAAATTGGATGTGTGTCTGTTCACTAATAGCGCTTGTTAATTTACTGATGTCTTTAGGTATAGGTCTGTCCTCTTTAAAAACGTGTTGAGGTTTATCATGGCCAATGGGCAAATTTTAAAAAACCTGAAAAATAAATGTATTTACTAGGTACTCAAACAACTAAACGTTGTCACATACACTCTTTTTCTTTAAATCTTTTCTTAATTTAGCGACGTTTATCACATTTCTGTGAACAAAAAGTTGAAAACTTACATAATTCTCCTACAATAAGAATCTTCCAATGCTGATTATTGAAGAATTGTATAAAAATAATTAGTGAATTGAAACTGTAAAAAAATATTATACATATATATGTGTATATATGTATGTGTATATATATGTATATATGTATGTGTATATATGTGTATATACATATATATGTATATATACATACATATATATATATATATGTATGTATGTATATATATATATATATATATATATATATATATATATATATATATATATATATATATATATGTGTTTTGATGTCACATTCTCACTATTTTCCTTAGAGTCCCAAATCACACTTACCTTCCTTCCTTTGTGTGTTTTCAGGGGAGATTTGTGCCTTTAAGATCCATGGTCAGGATGCTCCCTTCGAGGCGGTGGTTTTGAATAGCACATCTGGAGAGGGAGTCCTGAGGGCCAGTAGCCCTGTGGACTGTGAGAGCCAGAAAGAGTACACGTTCATTATCCAGGCATACGATTGTGGGGCCGGACCCAGCGGGGCGGACTGGAAGAAATCCCACAAGTGAGTCAAGTGTGTTTATTTGTATGTGTCTGTGTTTACTTTAATCCATAGTATCGATGGAAGATAGTCGATCAGGCACACTTTAACACTTTCTCCTCACAAGGACTTACGGCTTCCACTCAAACTGTTTTATTGTCAAAGAAAGCGGGCAATTATGTTGAAGTTTCATGTTTCTTTTAACACTTTATCCTCCATGTGAGGGTCATGCTGACATAAGATGAGAGGCGGGGTTCACCCGTGACAGGTCTTCAGTCCATGATCTGCAAAATTTAAATGAAGCTAACACAAATGAATCACTATGATATTTCAGTTTGTCAGATACACCGTCTAAAAAAAGCCCCAACTAATAAATATAATGTCAGGGACCCTCCATTTAAGTAATTTGTCATTCAATTATTTGGTTTTGCAGCAGGTGGAAATAGGACAAATCAAGGTCACAAAGAAACCTGCACCAATGAGTCATTATTTTTTTTAACACAAAATAAAGTATTTTTCCAAATGTACCAGCAAATATTAGAAGTGGTTTCAAGCTGAGCCTCATCACTGAAGTGTAGTATATTTGTTATTCTTTTAATGTTTGTTTTATTTAAGACTTTCTAACTAAATCAATGAAAAAGAAAAAGAGAGAAACGAAAAACAAGTGGAGATCATGAATATGTACGTCTGCAGATTTATGTGCATTGGTTTTATCATTCTTTTCCCGAACTTTAAATTAACTTAGATGCAAAAACAAAACAAAAAATAACGACGCACTCCTGTGCTCCCTTTGAAAAATAGTTTTTGTAATTAGATCTCGTCTTTTCCGTTTTTCTTTCTCGACTTTTTTTTCTCTCAGCACTGAAGCAGAAGCAGCACTGTTAGATTTACAGCTGTCGTCTCCGGAGCCGTCCCCCTAATGACCCATCAATACCATGCGTCGTGTCCTTGTGTTTGTGTGTGTGTGTGTGTGTGTGTGTGTGCAAAGTGAATGACAAAGTGAGTGACAGACAGGCAGAGCAGTGTGGACGGCAGCAAATCAAACCTGTAGATCCTTCGGAGACAAGGAACTGCTAATATAAGCAGTTGTAGACTTGGTACTATATTATCAGCTCAGGGATCTGTGATTAATTTCTCCTGTTGCAGATAAATGCCACGCGGTGTGTGAACGTGTGTGTGTTTTTGTGTCATTATCGCTGCATGACATTCTAAATAGGCCTCATTAAGCTAATGTCATTAATTAACCAGATGTACGTCCTCAGATACTCTGTTAGTTGCTGTCAGAGAAGGTCACCGGTGAAGAAAAACCTCATGACACGTCTGAGTTATTGCTTCATTTGCATAGTTTGGTGCCCAACATGCTTTTAGAGCGCCTCAAGTGCGTATTTTTGCGTCATAAAAAAGGAGGAAGAGTGAAAAGTGACAGCAGTACACGGAAACATCAGATCTTTAATTCAGTTAAAACTGGAAACCGGGTCAGTGTTAAATAAAAGATTTGTCGGCAGAGATGGAAATCCAATCCCAGTGAAATACCAATAGACACGACCGTGTTTGTTGTTTTGAGACTTATAACTAAAAAAGTGAAGGACATATTAGGATGAAATTTTTTGGGGTGGGAAAAAAGGAGGAAAATAATAAGATTCAGGCCGTGATCCAGATATGGATCTGGATTTAAAGCTTATTAAAAACACGCGTGAACCCGGCAAGATAGGAGAGCGTATTGACCATGTGGTGGCCGTGTCAGGGGTTTGTGCCCTTTAAGTGCTTTCCCCAGTTTTTGCTTGTGTTTTTTCCTGACTTATTTTCACTGTAGGCGCAGGAATTGTTCTCTCTCTTCTCTCCTCTGCCTTAAATAACTGCTATAGCTAAATTAAACCCAAAGATGCTGTAGGTCTTAATTAAAGTCCGTCATCTCTAATGAGATTTCTCCATCTCTCCCGTTTCCTTCATCCATCTGCTTTGCCATTATCTTTGCATCCCTCTTTCTTCATTAACCGTCTCCACGTGTCCTTTTCTTACTGTACTCTCTCCCATCTTCTTCCCTCCTCCATTCAGGGCCGTGGTTCACATCCAGATAGATGACGTCAACGAGTTCTCCCCTGTGTTTCGGGAGTCACTCTACAAGGCGTCGGTGACAGAAGGCAAGATCTATGACAGCATTATGCAGGTGTGCTATTAAAATGATTCACAGTGAATGCACATTCAGTTTAATTGAATATTTACCGTCATTATTATCCAGGACGATCTTTCTCTTTGCTCGTGTCTGGGCTCAACTTCAGGGGACTTTATCATTTACACATGCATTAATCATTTTTAAGAGTTAATTATAACTCTTAAAATAATTAAACAAAAAATTGGATTTTGTTAAACATGTCCATTAGTTTGTAGTGTTGTCTGTGTAGCTAAGTTGTATTGTTTCACTACAGGTTGAAGCGTGGGACCAGGACTGCTCACCACAATACAGCCAGATCTGCAACTATGAAATTGTCACAGCAGGGACGCCATTCGCCATAGACCGCAATGGTAAGTGTGTGTTTGTGCTTTGAATTTGGCTCTGCAGATCAATAGGCTGGACCATAGTTATAGGTGATCATAAAAAATAATAATAATCCGTCCGTTGATATGTCGTTCTGTCAGTCTGGCTATTGTACGATTGTATCTCGACAGCCACTCATTGATTTATTTATGCATTTAATTATTTTCTAACCTGGGTCACACGGGTGGTGCAGTGGTTAGCACGACCTGGGTGCGACCAGGTTCTCTCTGTGTGTGCATGGTGGGTTTTCTCCAGTTTCTCAGGTTTCCTCCCACAGTCCAAAAACATGCAGATTTGGGGATTAGGCAAATTGGGCACTCTAAATTGACCGTAGGTGAGAGTGGATGTTTGTTGACCCCGTGACACTCATGTGGAGGATAAAGCAGTAGAAGATGGTGGGATGAATATTTTCTAACCCTAAAATGATTAATAAAAGGTCTAGGCTCTTGGAATTAGCCGAGCTGATTCACAGAATGGCCTGCAGTCAGGGAGCACATCACATACCAGATAATTAAAATATAGAATATACCTTCCCCCACTCATTTACTTTACCTGACATGAACCTGTAATAATTAGACCCCATGCTAATAATAATAATAATATATATTTAATAAAACTCATTCAAACTTTTCTACAGAGACGTGGTGTACAGCTCTGTTCTTCCCCTAATATCACCATGAAAGGGCAAAGCCATTCCTCAGCTGGATTTGCATTATATTCCTTCTATGATCTCTGCCGGCTGAACTTCATGTGATCACATGAACGTGAGCGAGTCGCTGCTAAAGATAGACATGAGAGAGCCGACAGTCACAAGACTTCCTCTGGAGATGAATCACCGGGTGCACAGTAAGCTTGTAACCAATGTGTAAAACATTATGGAAGCTGATTTGACTGCAGCACGTTACGATGAAAATGTGAAAATACTGCATGGAGTTGCAATTATGCAGTTTTAGCCCAAGCGACAAAATGAAGTGAAATTCATCACAGAAATAAAGAACAAGGAAGAAAAGGCAAGCAGATAAATGTGGCTGATCCCTGCCTTAATGTTCTGATCAGTGGAGTCGCTTTTAACCAGCACAAAAGTTACTCCCCGTTTTTCTCATGTTCATTTGTGGCTTAACACTAGTTCTAACTAACTGCCAGAATGTATTTTATTTTTTATTATTTTGAGAGAGAGAGAGAGCTATACTGTGAGCATATCTGCCAATATAAAATTTCAGCTTTGGGCTTAGTGCCGACTTCTCCCTGAGCTTCCACAGCTACACTGTTTGATTTGAGTGTGGTGTGATCCAAAGTGAATGGATAGTGGAGGGCTTTGTGTGCTGAACTAGATCAGACAGAATCGCACACAGCTTTCCCTATTGTATTTCTTTCTTTCGTTCCATCTCTCAGGGTCTTACTTATTATTTTGTCTTGTTGCTTTTTGAGTTTAACCTCCTAGTCTGCTCTCTCTCACTGTATTTTACAGAGGTCCGGCTCATTTCTAATCTGATCTTCAAAACAGTTTGGGAGATCCTCCAAGACACAACACACTGGCTCAGCCTATTTTGTGGAATAGACAAATGGTAACTTTGTGCTCAAAGGGAAGATAATAATATAGAAGTAAGGAGCTGCTGTGAATTCATTCATCACTCGATAATCAGCACTGCAGAGTTCACGTGTTGTTCTTCACAGTGACTGCAGTCAAATTGAGCTGGACATGTCTTCTCTTATGCTATGATTTGATAACCTGTAATGTACTCTGTGTACTCCATGAGGCCTCCTAGAGACCAAAGCCTGGTCCTAATGAGGCAGAACCTAATTTCTGAGGAACTTGTTAAGTTGTGGTTTGGTTAAGGTCAGGGATAAGGCCGTGTGTAGGCTGTCCAAATGAATGGAAGTCAATATAAGTCTTAAAATCATGATGTTTGTGTTCTTATATTTGTCGCCTTGTGAGGACCAAAAATCATATCAACCACGTGGAGTGAAGACGTTCTGGTTGGTCCTCACACCTTGAAAGGGTTTTTGGGGGGTTAAGACCTGGTTTTAGGCTTGCGTTAGCCTCTGTTGACATCGGTAACCCCTCCTTCCCCACACACCTGCGGGCGAAACTTCAGCACAGGGCTTTCAGTGTCGCTGCTCCAACTTTCTGGAACTCACCCCTCTGGCTATTCACCAGACACCAACTCTGGAGTCGTATAAATCAGTGTTGAAACAACACTTGTTCCTGCAGGTTTCTGCCACCTGATCGTTTGTTTGTTAGTGTTTTTGTTCTGATTTATTTTTTTTCTACTTGTACCGTGGCCTAGGGTTTCGTAAAAGACACTGTATAACTCAAAGTTGTTATCTCTTAACTTGGTTAAGGTTAGGGTAAGGGTCTAGGGAAAGCGTTATGTCTATGTGTGTCCTCACTAAAAATGTGTGTGTGTGTGAATTCCTCTCATTTACTACAAAGATAAAACATTGTTTTCCCTAAACTGATTTTTAATTTTTATTACTTGTTCAGGCTCCATTTTGATAAGTAGATTGAATTCCAAGACAGGATTAGTATTTAACTGTCAAGATTAAGAAGATAAACTAACTCCAGACTTATTTGATCCCATATAATAGGACAATAATGTTTTACTGAAAGAAGAAATAGAAATAACACCTATGTTGCAGCGGTTGTTGAAAAAGGCGAGTGATTGTCCAGTGTCTTCCAGCACCATTACTGCTGCTGTTGTTTTTACTAGCCGCAGTTTAAATAGTCACTGTTTGAGATTTATGTCGGAACTGTCTGACTCTGACCTCCTTGCCTTTCTTCTCCCTCTGACATTTCAGGCTCAGCTCTTTTTCCCCAGTAATGTTTTACTGTGAACTGGCTTCCTCATTGTTCCCCCTCCACTCTGTTCTTCCCTCTTTCTCGCTCTTTCCTCCTCTTCTCCTCTGGCCTCTGACAGCAATTAGAGTGACAGCCTTTCTTTCAGCCAAACCTCTGGATACGAACAACAAAAATAGCCTCAGTTGTCCTTGTCGAGGTCCAGGGACAGATTTTAATGGCAGTGACTGATGCAATGAATACCTGACACGTTAAGAATATAACTTTGTAAATAATCTTCATTCGCCGAGGAGAAAAGGCTTGTCCTGTTTTATGTTGCTTCGGTGGCCACCTTCAACAGCAAAACTCACACATTTACAATTTCCTCAGCTGTTTACACACATCACCGAAATAATACTAACATTTTCAACAAGTCTACTCAGCCAGTTCCTTTCTTTAACAAAGATCCGTCAGCCGTAACAGAACAGGGAGCTATTGTTAGAATGAAGAATACACATATTGATTTTTAACTCAATTTAGAAAACCTAATTTGTCCCCGAAGAAGGAGTGGAGAGAGAGTGTGTAGTGTGTGTGTACATGTATTTAGTAGCAAGCAAACCTATCTTTGTGAGGACATTTTGAGCCTGTGAGGACATTATTGGCTGGTCCACACAGCTTTAATGGGCTTTTTGAGGATTAAGACCTGGTTTTAGGGTTATAGTGTCAGACAGATTTGAACTGGAATGAATGGCAGTGACTTGTCTGTGGTGGCATATCTGTCTCTCTATCTGTCTGTCTCTATCTATTTCTAACACATTACAGTATTGTACAATAGAATGGTAGTAATTTTGTAATAGAGATGTGATAACATATGGTTATACCTTCTTATTTCTATTATTAAAATAATAATATAAAAATTTAATGCAATTTTTCGGCTTGGTAAAAACAATGTTAATAGTGTGTATATAAGGAGAAAATATTAAGATTAATTCCATGTTAATTCCACTGTAATATCTGTATAATAGCTCTATAATGAGAATTACATCAATGTCGTACCTCCACATGTAATCATGTCAATCACTCGTCCCATGCACATTGTCTGTTGCTATTACCAAGCTGATAACTTGATTACCTTGATTATAAAACAATATCACTTCTTTATACCAATATTATTACCATACTGTTTACATTACAGTACAGTAACTGCATGGTAAGTATTACATTATTTTGAAGAGCCGCTTCTTTATTTCAAAGTGTTTCCCAGTTTATTTTCACTCAACAAACATGGCAGTTGATTTGTCTCCATCAGTGGCTAATGTATATTTACTTTCTGTTTTTCTCTCTCTTCAGGCAACATCAGAAATACAGAGCGACTGAGCTATGACAAGCAGCAGAGCTACAAGATTATGGTTACGGCCTTTGACTGTGGTCAGAAAAGAGCAAAGGAGGATGTGGCCGTGCATATTGATGTCAAGCCTGTCTGCAAACCTGGATGGCAAGGTCAGAATCTTTTTTTTTTATTTTTTTTTTAAATAGGCTGAAATATTTGCAGTATGTCACACAATGTAGGATTTGTTCAAGTATGCAGTGTATGCCATAAAGTAGCACCTGAAACCAGAAGTTACTTGGTGCCAGCGTTATTTGAAAGTTAAAATCCTACATTGTGTTGCTTTAGTTTACATTGGAGCGTTTGACAGAAATGCATGTATTTCTACGTCAGTATAAAGTGCACTGACATATTGTTTAAAATGTGCTTCAATGTTAAGTAACACCCTCACATTTAAAGCAGGAAGTTCAGTGCAGTTTTTGTACATTTCCCTCGCCTTGAGGGAGTGCTTTCATTTTAGAGTGAATGTCTCTTGAGGAAATCAGAAGACCTGACAGAAACCTCCAAAGGGAAAGCTGACTTGAGATATAACATGCCAGCAAACTTGGCATTCGAGCCAGTCCGTCTCCCCTGCTGCTCCACCTGTCAGCACTGCAGCATCTCAAGAGTCAGGAATGAAAGCAGAAGACAGAGAAAGATAAAGCTGGACGGGGGGAAAAAAAATCGGAAAGAAGAAGAAAGATAAAGAAATGTATTCTTGCAGTCTTAAAAAAGTGTGGGTAGAATATGGGTTGACCAGAATAAATCTTTTCTTATCTTATTCAGTCACTAAAGTGAAATGTGATCTTCCAAAAGAAGGTTGGCATGTGAAGGCAGCTGAATTACATCTGCATTTATTTATTAGCCCAGCATGTTATTGTGAACCTTGTTATTAGACTTTGCAAAATAGAAATGCTCTAACACACTCTTGCTATTTAAATATGAATATTTGAATATTACACTATATATAAAGACAACATAGCATTGTAGATGTGCCAATCTCATTCTAATACTTTTTATGCACACTGCCCCTCACTTTCTTTTCTTTAAGCTTGAGTCCATATGAGGTGCCTTTAACCCTGGAAATACAAAATAAAAAATGTCAATATCCGACTTGCCCACCAGCATGATCGTTGTGATAGTGTTGAGTGCTTTCTAACAAGCGATTGAGATTAGGATGTAGTCGGCGTCAATGAAACCGTCCTTCCAACATTCTCTCCTCCACTCTCTTGAAATTCCTCCTCTTTTATATTTTACATACACACACTTTCTGTTGTTATTACTAAGATATCACATATTGATTATAGAAATAAAATGGTTTATAGCACACATTTTATGCAAAGATGCAACTTAAGGTCCTGAACATAGTTCAAGAAGGGTGAGCAAACCTTCTCTTCAATGTTTAGACAGATATTCAAACAATAAAATCTAAATGGGCAAAAATATTTGATAAAGTCATGACCTTATATCAGCCAGTCCCCTATAGCTCAGACAGGGGATAAAACATCATTTAAATTCCACTTGGTGTAAGTGGTCTAACTGTACACATGACAGTTTGATAATATAATAACAAGGTGGCCATCTTTGTGTCTGAGTGCATCCTACAAATTGTGCTCTTATCAGGAAAGAAAATCAGGCCTTAACAGAGATGACAGACAAGATCCATCAGTCCAAAGAGACCGTGTATTGAAAATGTCATGAAGACCAGTTGTTTAGGCTTTAGGGACGTGAAAATGTCAGTGTACGTCACAGAGGAATAGAGGGACCGTCAGACAGAGTAACATGGGTTGAGAAAATTGGTGTGAAATGGCATACAAACATTTCATAAATGTCATCATCATGAAGCGATCCGGGGCAGTTGATTTCAGAAAACGGGAAGAAAGTGTTCATTTAAGTGATTCATTTTTGATCTGTAAAGGAGCTGCGATCAATTGAGCTGGATCTTGAAAGTTCAAGATACTGGCTGACGACACATGCTATCGTACCCTGCTCGCATCTTCATCAGCGTTGCATGATACTTTGCATTTTGACTCATAAAAGAGGACCAGACTGCATAATCCACTTGTAAAACCATTAACCTCTCGTAGCCTGGAGCCATGAATAAAACATAATGCACTGATGCACACAAATATCAAGTCCACACATAACCTCATTTATCATCTGTATGTAAAGGTCAGCAGTGCCTCCATCTGCTGCTGCTTTCTTTTTTAGAGAGAAGGCTCCTTGATACGAGCGGAGGCTAAATATGTCTTGCTCCACCTAACATTCTGCTTATTTATTTATTTACTGACCATTTTTCTTTTTGAATGTTTTTTTTTTTTACAGGAAACTTCATATTATATTCTGTGGGCATGGCGACAGCTGCCAGGTGTCCTCCCACACACACACACTGCACTCGAATGGTCACGATCATGTTACCTGAATCCTCTTCACGACCAGATACATGGATTCTCACACACACACTGAGGATAAATATCAGACCTGGATAATGAAAAAGTAACACAGTTGCAAGGAGGGGAGCACCTTTTTCTAGCAGATCTGTCGTGTTACTGCACCATTCCTCTCTACCATTGACTCTAATGGGCCTACAAATATTAGAACATACAACTTTACTCTTTCTATTTTTGGGGGATGCTCTAATAATGCTTTAAATGTATTATAGACAACTAAAATGAGCAAGGAAAGGAAAATAGAAGGTTGATAGTTTCAACCAATTTCATATGGAAATTGCATGATCTATCTATCTATCTATCTATCTATCTATCTATCTATCTATCTATCTATCTATCTATCTATCTATCTATCTATCTATCTATCTATCTATCTATCTATCTATCTATCTATCTATCTATCTATCTATCTATCTATCCATCAAATGGCAGATAATCAAAGATTACAGTAAGTGTTGCTCCAGAGTGAAAGTTGAATTATTTATGGGCAGGAAACAACAAACCCTTGTTAAACGGAGAAATATGGAAGCACACAGCAGCCACAGGTTAGAAACAGATGTCTCAGGTGTTTTTCATTATTATGAGACAGTTTTCATGCAATTGTGTGTTGTGTGTGTCAGTGTGCGTTTGCACAATGCACGACACACATGCACAACCTTTTGTCATATTGATATTAAAGAAAATGATGTTGTGATTTATATTGTTATTTTATTATTACACCACCCTAATGATAACAAAATACTATTTTCAAAGCACTGACCACATTTGAATCCGTAAAGGTTGGAGCAAACGTGTGGACTATGAACCAGGGACTGGGAGCAAGCAGCTGTTTCCCAAGATGCACCTGGAAACCTGTGGTGGTCCTCTGTCCGGTATGAGGGCCATGGTGGAGCTGCAGACCAATCACATTGGGAAAGGCTGTGACCGTGAAACATACTCTGAAAAGTCTCTGCAAAAACTCTGCGGTGAGGACAAAGAAGTTTTAAAAAGTGAGGTCATGAAAATGCCGTGTTAAAGAAGCGAGGGGAGTGTCAGGCTTTGAGGGAGCAAAGACGAGAAATAATAATGAGAAGTAAGGAAAAAAATGGATTCAAAGAAGAAATTACTGTCAACCTCTCTTGGATATTAATGTGCCAGTTTCCAGTGTTCCATTTTAATCCTGAGAGAGTGAATTTTTTTTATTCTAAATCGAGTTCCAAACGTCATATCAAACTGTGACATGTTTTACTACTTCCCATTTTAACTTTAGCACTGTAATAAACTTAGCACAAAAGGTAAGGAAATTTGTGTTTGATCGATTCTTTTTTTGTAACAATGCTTCTTTTTGCCAATGCCGAACAGCTCCTTCTGCTATTGTTTGGTGTCGTTTATTGGATTGGCTGATTGAAGTCTGAAGAAACAAGACATATTGGAAATTTAACAATTTATCCATTTAACAAACCGGGGCCTCAGAACCATACACAGCCCTCTCCCTCATGCTGAAAAATAACTTTGAAGAGGTTTTGTTTTTTGTTTTGTGCTCACTGATCATTTTCAACACTAAAATGTAATGTCAGTCACATTTAAGATAAGATAAGATAAGAATAGTCCTTTATTTGTCCCGCAGTGGGGAAATAAACATTGTTATAGCAGCAAAGACAGTAAAGATAAGGACAATAAATAATAAACATGCATTACCAAAAAAAGTACAATATATAAAGATAATAACACTAGACTATAAAAAAACAGTTAAAATAGAATGTAGAATGTACATTATAGACCGCTTATTTTTCTCTCTCTCTTTCTGCCACATAAAAAAACTGGTATTTGGAATTAGGAACAGATTATTTTAAAGAACCTTTTCTATATGCCACGTGTTACCCCAAATACATATACTTATTTATAGATATCCTTCATTAAACCAGATGTCTGACATACACAGGTTACGCAGGGGCGTGAACTCACATACAGTGTTAGGAAGCAGCTCTTGTACAGGTTTATTTTCCGTGGAGGTGTTTTGACGGCGTCTTGTCTAATGATTGGCACATGCAGGTGCAGCATCTGGCAGCACTGACCTGCTCCCGGCCCCCAGCCTTTCCACCAACTGGACAGTGACTCTGCTGACTGACAGCGGACGAGACAGCGACCTGATCTACAGGTTTGACGGGCGCCAGGCTGCCAATGTTCCGGATCACGTGGTGCCCCAGAATCTAACAGACCAGTTCACCATAGCAACCTGGATGAAACATGGGCCCAGTCCAGGCCTCAGAGCTGAGAAGGAAACCTTACTGTGTAACTCTGACAAGACTGGTGAGGAAATGATGTCACTTCTGTTAACATGCACAACAACAACAACAACAACAACCAAATTTGTCATCAGGGTTTTGTTTGACCGCTAATTTTCCCATATTTTAGCAGCAATGTGCTTTTACTTCTATACTTTGAGTTCCTTGCAAACAGGACACACAATAGACCAGGGCTCTCAAACTCAAATGACTTGGGGGGCCTCTGAGCATTTAGTCTGGTCACTAGGGGGCCGGTCAACTGAAAAAGAAAGAAAACAAAATATTTTTTAGGGAATAAGCAACATTTCCATAAAGGTTAGTGATATCATCTTGAATACATAGATATGATTTCAAAATAAAAGTGTTTTGACATGGAATGATATCTAGTTCACAATAAAAAACTAATTTCTTGTGCAAAATGAATCTGGAGATGATAAAATAGAACATACAGGAAATTGATTAGGCAACCGCAAAGACCCCAGCGACAGACACTGCATGACCAATATCAACATCTCCTTTTAAAATAAGTATTTCTACATTTCTGAGAAGTCTACTTACATTAGCCAATACATTTAAAATCCATAGAAATCAGTATTTCTGTTGAAGACAAAGGATCATTTCATTTGTCGCCTTTGTAAAGCTGCTGCTGTTTTTTTGTTTCAATATTTATATTCATTTTTCAAAATAAAATAAATAGTATTATTCAGTCAATTGGAAATCATGTATAATTTATAAACAGTTTAACGAATATACACCAGATATCATCAGAATTGAAAGGTAAAACTGTATTTTAAGTATGGAATAGTAGGAAAATAGTACAGAAATGTATATTCTAGGGTAGATAATCTTGTTTATTCTGTAGTAAGTCACAGTATTTACAGTGTATCATCGTCATCATCATTGTCCTGTGAGAAGCACAAACCTATAAAAGGAAAACAGCCTGTGTCCAGCTTATTTTGGGACATAGCCTAAAAATGTCGACATAATATTATTTATAGGCCATATTGCTTCGTCCCATGGACTGTAGAACTCTATTTAACGATTGTGTAACCCATGTTTGTCTCTGTGTTGCAGAGATGAACCGCCACCATTACTCTCTGTATGTGCACAACTGCCGCTTGGTGTTTCTGCTCAGGAGAGATTTCACTCTAGTCGACACTTTCAGACCTGCAGAGTTCCACTGGAAACTGGAGCAGGTGAGCGGTGTGTGTGTGTGTGTGTGTGTGTGTGTGTTCTCCAGGTATTACTCATGTCCACGCAGTCACAGTATGGGGACAAAAAGCACGTCCCCATAAGGCCGAGGTTAGCCTTAGATTAAGGTTAGTTAGTTAGGTTAGACCAGTAGTAATGGCTATGGTTTGAGTAAGTCTCCAGGAAATGAATCTAATGTAATGTCACGGAAACCAGACTCTGTCTGTCTCTGTCTGTCTGACCTGGTCTATGTCCAATTTGAGTGCAAACATAAATTCATGCTGATTTTCAGCAGTAGCTGTCAGGGCTGTCATTATTTGCATGGTGAAGGGAGAGGCACTATCCTAATTAATGAAGGCCGTCCATCACTTTGTTTTTGCTTCCTGCGGGAGATAACAGGTTAGACTCAAAGTGGAAATTCTGTTTAGTTATGGGTAATTGCTCACCCAGCAGCATATCTCGATTACCTGTCATGCTTCTGGGAAGATGTTGCACTAATTTGCGGTGATGCTTACGCTGTTTTCAGTTTTGTAGAAAGCCCTTAAAAGGAATACATGCACTGTATGAGGATCCTTTAACTTAAAAATAGCTATGTATAATAATGTATTTTCTGCCAGCGAATGATGCCAACCCTAAATATAAAAATTCAAACTCGATGTGTGACAGTGAAATGCCTTTAAAGATATCAACGTGTGCGTCCAGACCAGCGACTGTGTTGTTGAAGGAGACATCAGTGAGATAAATGTTTGCACAGACAGAAGAAAATCTATATTCAAGAGGGAATATCTTACTGATAAAAGAAATAAAATCATTAATGATAGTGATGATAATCTAATGAACTTGCTGGTACAGATTTCTCCCCTTTTTCAAAGTCTCCCCAGGTCACTTATACTAAAAAGTAGATGTAAATATAATCTTAATGCTTGCCCTTGGGATACAACAACATACATTATTTATCTGCCTCACGCTGACATTATTAGAAAATGCTTCACAGTTACTGCAAACTCTCACCAGCAGATGAGAGGAGATTTGTATTTGGGCTTTTCCCTGTGTCTTGCTCATGCATAATGTGAGCGTGCATTTACATATGCGTCACCTGGTGCCGACGACTTTAACTTTGGAGTTTTATCTCATGTTTGCATGCAAAAATCACTCTGTGTTTTCTTGTCACTTTCTCGCTTGATGCTGATGTGTACCTTTCAGCCGGAGAGCTGTTTGTTGTGAGTCACAGGTACAACAAAATGGATTTTTTTTTTTTTCATGTGTACTTTACCCAAGCAGGAAGGTTTATTTATTCTGGGTTAAAGGTAGATTGAAAAGTGTTTTTCTCATTCCAGTGCCCTTCTCTCCTGAGGCCTTTAGAGGTTGTGTTTTCTTAGCAAACAACCCCGAGACAGGGTTGTATTTCTTTACTCGTTCGGCTTCTTCTCATTCTCTCATTGTCTTGCTCTCATTCTCGGACTCTGTCACTCATTTTCTCCCACTCTCTCCCTAACAGCAGAAACTGGGAACCCCGTTTTGCTCCTTTAGTTGGATCTTATAGAGTCACAGAAGACACGAGCAGTGTAGGCAAAGAGAATTTGTTGAGTTCCTCATTAGTACAAATCACTTGTGAAGAGAAAATAGAGAATTGACATCACAGGAGTACAAATGTGCAGGGTAAGGCTGAGGATAATTGTACGGTGCCCCAGACATGGCATGGAGGGAAAGAGACTATAAATTGTGGCCACGAAATTGGTATAATGTGCGCACGAAATACTAATTAATTTTTTATAATAATTCTGATGAATTAGCCTGGCATTGCAACGAATCATCATTACCGAAGTTAAGTAAAGTTAGAAAAGATATTCAGAGATTCAAACTTCCACGATCAATACCATTTAAACAAAAACTTTGTTGAAACACATGCAAGACATACTTGGACAACAAGCTACAACCCCATTTTCTATCAAAAACGAGTCGTCTTCCGAGGTGCAGAAACCACATTGATCTCTATGCGCAGGAGTCAGTGAGACCGGAGGCCAGGGACCGTCTACAAAGTGCAGCACCTGAAAAATATATACTACACCATGATACAGCTTACTGCCATTCAGCTCACCTCACACCTCACATGTTTCCTTTCTTTTATATAATGTATGTGAATATTTATCAGTAATAATTGTCAAATTGTGTCAATAACTTCACTATAATATATTGTAGCGTCATTAAACTGTAAATGTCACAGTGGTACTGTACATGGTACTACACCACGCAGTTTGAAAACATGCTTTTATATCATTTTTGTGAATATTTATTATTAATAAATAACAGTGCAGTGTCATCATTTCATTCTACATCGCTGTGATTCAAAATATGTCTCGCATGTTCTTCAACATTGTTTCGTTTAAATGTTGTTGCTCGTGGCAGTTTCAATATGTGAATATCTTTCTATCTAACCTTACTTTAGTTTGAAGCGAGGGTGCGCTCCATTTGCTTTACCAGCGGTAAACTCACAGATTAGTATTTTGTGCACATGTTATACCTATTTTGTGGCCATGAATTTAGAGGTTTTTTTTTTCCCCTCGTCATGTCTGCGGCTCTGAATGATTGGAGCAATTTATTGCTCAATTTGCTCAAATACAGGAACGCTACCTGATCGGTTCAGTCTGAACAGATTATCTGGCCAATTTATCCTGCAGCCATGAGAGTTCACAGACACAATCTTTACTTTACAGACTGTAGGGAAGCTGCCCAGATACGGACTCATATCAAACATGAAACTGATGTTTCTCTCTTTTGTAGTTTAGTCAGACAGCTCGTGTTTGAGCAGTCGAATGTTTATTGCGTCACAACACAAACGGTTTAGTTTTAGCGCCCATGCTCCTATCTTATCACTCCCCACAGATACAGTTACGTTGACTTATTGGGTCGTGATGCGCAAACATCTTAAAGCCTCAGTTGGAGCCTGGAGGTGGCCTAACAAGACAATGGATCTCTTTAAGAGTGGCAGCTAGAGAGAGAGACTGCCGTGGGCATGGACTGAATTGCTGCTCTTTTACAAAACAGTTTGTCCTTTGGGGGAAAAAAAATCCTGCATTTAATTCATTCCTCAGAGGGTCAAACACTCTGAACGGATAGACTGGAACGCACCCCAAGGAGTGATAAAGTATTCTGATTGTGATAAGTGCCCTGTTGAGGGTTATCCTGAGAAATAACAAACACGCAGACTGTGCACGTTTTTCAGAAATACGGAACAATGTGTGGTGTCGTGTCGCATGCATGTGACACAGGCATGTGTGACACGACAATGCCATCCCTGTCATTTCATCGTAGAAAATCAAGACTGCAGTTTAATACACACATGAATAATGATATTTTTTTTCTCTTTGTGTTTACGTTGCTTTCCAAATATAAAAGCTACCTAACCTTGTAAACACTTTACTTCACAGCTCTGAAGCAGTTTAGACTAAAACAAAAAAAATTAATTGGAAATCACTTTTATTTATTTATCTACAACATCATGTGCACACTGAATCCCAAAATGATTTAAAAGAGAGGCTAGCATTGATTATGAAAGGTAGACTGGATCCTAGATCCAGTAGATAATAAACTTTTTTCTAGGGACATAGAATACCTGTGGAAATATATGTAGATGACTATGCACAAATGCATTTAATGATTTAGAAAAAAAAGTTTAGAATTTTTTTTAGAAAAAAAAAGCCCAGCATTGATTGTTAAAAGTTGATTTTTTTTTTTATCCTATGCTATATCATGATTTTAAGTTATTAAACTTAGTAGTATTGTATTTATTCATTGTAATTCTTGGCAACAAACATATTTAGAGATATTTATATATCACAATAGATGATTGAAAAGATGATTTTAAAAAGTGAAATGTGAAGTCAGTACAAAAATAATTCCTCACGGCTGGTATCTAATCATTTTAATGTCAGCCTTTATAAAATACAGTTTTAAACGCACAATATGTAATTGTTACTTATGTGCTCTCTCAATCAAACCAGTAACAAAAGACTGCAATTTTTCATGTTCTTTGATTTAATTTCTATATATAAAAAAAGTATTTTTAAAAAAATCACAACCAAATGTCTGGAGTTTCTTACGTCGGTGACGAACACGATTCTGAGCTTTTTCTTTTTAACCCACTGCTTTTATGTTAGTTTGTCAGATATTACATCTCTTTTAAAAGATATTTGACTCCTTTGTTGTGCATTAATAACTAGAGCAGACATGGGCTAAGCGAAGGATGTGAGCTGCTCTATTACTTAGTGCTTAGTAACGAGAAAAGGGTTTGAGTTTGAAAGAACAAATAGGAAAAAAAAGTGACTATAGGCGGTCACAGCTGCTTCTTACTGTCCTTGTTCCTCCAGCACTTAGCAAGGACACTTACTTGGCTTCCTTGGCAACTCCATTTAGCTCTATTGATTTTGCTATTCTCACCCCGAGAGGGGAGCGGCAGACAAGGGTGAAGGAAAGAGGGGGTGATGGAGGCTTCTATTTTCCGTGTCGATTGGACACTGTGAAGGAATGTCACTGCCAAGAACCTTGGTGTATGTGTAAACACACTCATGCAATAACAGCACATCCATTTCCCTCGCTCTTTCAGCCTTTGTTATGGACTCAAGGATGGATCCCCCCGCTTTACATGGACATTATTCACTCTCCCAGTCGGTACAATCCAACTATTCAAAAGATATTTCCTCAAAATCACACAAGTTCCTACACACATCAAGATTCACACTTCTCGTGCCTTTGCAAGCCAAAGATACCAGGGAAGTGTCGGGCACAGTCGTGAAGCGGAGGAGACGTAACGGTTACGTAGCGCAAAGAAGATTAAGAAGATAAAGTCATATTTTATTTCTTGCCCTTTTTTAATTTGAACGTGTTTCTGTGTTTTCCCGGCGTAGAAAGAAAATGATCAAGTGTTTATGTATCATGGCATTGATCTCAATCCTTACAAATGTGGTGTTATTTACTCCCAGCATGGCCTTTGTATAGAGAGAATAGGGGAAAAAATCTATTCAACAGAAGGTTGAGAGGTGTGGTTTTCTGAGGCAGTGCATGGTGGTGAATCATGTGTCTTGAGTCACAGGTAAAGTTTCTCCTGTTATGCATCTGGAAACACCCGCAGACCTCTGCTGTTGATCCTTTATGTCTGACTTCGATTACAAGGGCTGAATGTAGGAAACGCACAAATCCGCCCTCTCTGTTTGTTTGTCTCTGCAGCATCTACACTTATCTGCCTTATCTGCCTGCTGTTAGCATGTTTGTTGTGCCACTGCTTGTTCCTCTCTGTCCTGTGTTGATTAGAAGACTCGCTTTGTCTCTCAGGAGATTAACTGGATGGTCTACCACCCCCCCCTCTCTCTTTATCTCTTGCTCTCTCGCTCTCTTGCTCTATGTGTGTGTGTGTGTGTGTCTTGCATCTTTGTGAGGACCACAAAAAAAAAACATAGTTTTTGTTTGGTCCTCACATTTTTGTTTGGTCCTCACGTTCTGTCACCAATGACAGGAGCTTTTTGAGGGTGCATTTTGGGACTATGGTAAGAAATAGGTTTAGGTTAAAGGCCTGTACATGTTCTCTCTCCCATGGCTGTGTGAAAAGAATGACGTCAGTATTTTCTTGCAGCTTGTTCTTGACGCATCATCTGGGCAGAACTGTCCGACGGTCTAACTATTGGTCGGAAGCGATTGGTCAGAAATTTGAAGTGGGCGTGGTTAATGTGCAGATGTTGTCAGTCGTTCTGCCTTTGAGTTTCTTATGAAGTAAGAAATGTCCTGGCCAGAACTAACATTGTTCTTGTTCTTGCCACCTCGAGATGGAACCTTACCTTTTGGTTGTGTGAATATTTCCTGAAGGTTTCCCCCCTAAAGGTTCTCCTGTGGTTGATATGGAAAGTTTGGTTTGATTCCCAGAACGTTACTTTGTCACAACCTTTATGCAACCTTTAGAGAACAGTCTCTTTTGGTTCCCTAGTGTTACTTTTCTACAACCTTCATACAACATTTAGAGAACGGTCTAAAGGGTTAGGGTTAGGCATTTAGTTAGGGTAAGGGACTAGGAAATGTCCTCACTTTAAACCCATTTACTTTTCATACCTCAGTGCTCAGAACGTTACAGTGCATTTGATTATGCTTTTCATGTGGGGGAAAAAAAACTCATACTGTCAGATCTAAATAGTCAGATGGTGATTTAAGAAATAGAACCTTATGAAGTCGCACGTTTTTTGTTGTGCGAAAGACGCATCTATGCCTTGATTCTTTTTATAGCTGACATTGTGTTTACTCACTTTAAGAGTCAATATCAACTGAGTGAATGCCTATGTTTTATGATGGAAGACGAGTTGGCAGTGAGGAAACCTTACTTTGGGACAGGAAAACAAAAGGAAAGCAAGAGCAGAGACACTGAACGTTGTCTTTATTGCAAACATGTAAATTCTACCTTCTTTTTTTCTAATGGCCTAATTTTAGTGTTTAGCTGCACTTTATCTCCTTAAAGCTCTTTCTGTCAGGTAGAGCTCATGGTCTGCCACTTATAGACCACTCAGCAAACATGCTGAGTGCACTAAACACACTAAGCACTAAGTGTTCAGGCAGCATACTAATGTATTGACATTATTGCTCCTTCCATTTCTCCATTATTCCCACTTTTTTGAGAGCATCTTTCCATTCGTCTCAGATCATCTCCTCCCTGTGCTGCAGAGTTATACATCATGTCATGTACAGTAGCATATTAAATTGTCTGCATGGCAGTGCACTGCATCTTACATTTAAGTTTGACCATCAGAGAAATAATCTTGTTTTATAATGGAGCATCTCCCTGTTACTATCCCTATAATTGTCATTCCCTACCACCACACTGACAAATAACAGTCCGACATCAATTATGCAGTGCCACAACAGTGACTGTGGAGAGAAGAGCTGCCAGGAATGTGAAACAGTTACAAAGGAAAGTAAAAGAAAAAGTAGAAGATAGGTGGATGTTAGGACACAGTGGTGCATGTGGTGGAGGGAGGGGGGGGGAGGGCACAGCATGGGAGGGGGAGGTAGATAAAGTGCATCAAACAAAACAGATGAGAATGCAAGGACTGAGGGCAGTGATGCCTAAAACCAAAGCTCCAAATTTACTGGAGAGGGAGCAAACAACTGGTAAGTTTGGAGGCAAAAACAGCAAAAAAAATGAAATTGCCAGAATGAAAGGCATGTGCCATAATTGTCAAAACAAAACTAAATGGCTCTATTTGTCACGTAAATGCTCTGTAATTACATAGAGCTTCTCTAGTCTTGATGACCACTCAAAGCTGCTTTTCACTACCGTTTTTGCCATTCACTCGACGTCTTTCATATCCATTCACATGCTTAACTTGGGGGGTTAAGTGTCTCGCCCGGGGGAACAGAGGTATTTGGACTGGGAAATGAACCCCTGAGATTCAAGTTGAAAGAGAATTTACTCATCCACCATTGCCCCGATTTGTATAGCCCAGATTCACCTAGGCATGCAATAAATAACATGTGTACACTGCAGTCCAATGGACTTTCTGCACAGTATCTACATTTTTTATTTATTTTTTTAATCATTGCAATTTCTCTGTGTTTTATTGTGCAAAATAAGTGAAATCAAATCAACAAAAAACTCTATTGTACACAAGTATGACAATAATGATGGTATGTGATGATTTATTACAGTGCAGTACATTTTTTTAATAACTGAAGTTATTTTTAAGCCAAAACTGTGAAACAGCTTCTTTCTTGGCATGGAAGACAATGAATCGTGACAAGAGAGAGACACAAAGAGAGAGTGTGTGTGTGTATGTGTGTGTGTGTGTGTGCGCGTGTGCGTGCGCGTCCATGTCCTGAGTAGGCTGTGTGGACCAATTGTCAAGCAAATCTATCTTTGTGAGGACGTTTTGAACTAATGAGGAAATTTTGCCAGGTCCACACAACTGAAACAGGCTTTTTGAGGATTAAGGTTAGGATTAGGTTAGGGTTTGGTTAATGGTTCGGTAAGGGCATTTAGTTGTGATGGCTTAGATGAGGATAAGGGGCTAGGGAATGTGTTATGTCTATGAGTGTCCACACAAAGAATGCAAAACCAGTGTATTTGTGCATGCGCGTGTGTGTGTACCGTCTGTGTTTAATCACATAATGTTTGTGACGCTTGATAAAGTCTGTGCTGCGCACAGGTCACCTGCGTTGGTGACTCATTTTGTAGCTTTAATGAACAGCTCACTGGATGGAAACCTCATTAGTTATATGTAATGCAAGAGAGCAAAATGATCCAGGGATGAGGAGAGGAATGTGTTGCATTCCTTTAATTGAAGGTAGAAACCCGGGGAACATTCACAGATGAACCGCAGTTTTTGGCTGCATGACAAGAAGTAAATATCCTCTGGGAAACACTCCTACCCTCAGTAAGACCCTGAACATTTTTGAAGGCTAACATATTTTTGAGGCCGTACTATTTGTGTGTCGGTGCAAGCCAGGGATGAACACTCGGTATGATAACAACATTTCTTTAACCCTTTGCAGATCTGTGACAAGGAATGGCACTATTATGTGATCAACGTGGAGTTTCCTGCCGTGACATTATTTGTTGATGGCGTGACCTATGAGCCCTACCTGGTGACAGATGACTGGCCGATCCACGCCGCAAAGATTGATACACAGCTGACTGTGGGCGCCTGCTGGCAAGGTCAGTGTATGTGCATAATGCAGACTTTTTCTCAGGACATAAAAGAAGCTTAAATCTGACAGTAGTGGGATGCAGTGGCTATTAGTTGGAATTGTTTCTAGCTATACTGTAACAGCTTTATGTTCAGCTCCAGACTATAGCATTTATTTATTTGGTTCACATAAATTCAGGAAACTAGTTTCTCTGGGCCAATTTTCAGCATAATGGGCTGCATGACTACTATCTTCTGAACTTTTATTTTAAAAGAACTTTATTTTTTTGTTCTTTCTCATGCAATTGACTGCATATCATTGGATGCAGAGTACTTACAGTAAAAGTCTCAGGGCACCTGCAGCTTGTTTTTATGTCCGTATAATACTGTGATCGTCGGTTCTTGGAACGAAATGACGTGACTGAAATTTGGTCATATGTATGACTGAGCTCATGTCTTGAATAAACGGGTTTATTTTACATATTCTGACATTGAAATACT
Source organism: Solea senegalensis (assembly GCF_019176455.1). Classification (NCBI taxonomy): domain Eukaryota; kingdom Metazoa; phylum Chordata; class Actinopteri; order Pleuronectiformes; family Soleidae; genus Solea; species Solea senegalensis. The sequence continues at coordinate 10,068,078 of NC_058021.1, forward strand.
AGAACAAATGCAGGATTTACCAATAATATTACCCACGGTTCCACTTCAGCTTTAACAGTGTGGAAATCAGACTAAATACTTGACACTTTAATCTGTAGAAACTTTTGTATGTGTTTCAATAAAATGACTGAGAAATAATTATACTGTATGGTCATTATAGCATTTGCTAAAACAACAAATCAAATAGTGGCCTAAGACTTTTGTGTACTGTATCAGCTTCAGTATTTTGGCTTATACCATATGACAAACATTTTGCTCCTCAAACTCAAAGTACTCTCTTCTCCATGCATTCATCCATTCATCCAGTTTCTTCCACTTATCTGAGCTCATGTCTCAGTGTCAGGTTTTCAGAATTCATCTCCCCCACAACACTATCCAGCTCTTCTTAGGACTTGTTTGGAGTTCATAGGCCAGATCATGCATATTCCCCCTCTGCTAAGTTCTAGGTTTCCTCCCAGTTGACTTTGCCTGTGAAACCTTCAGTGGAGGGTGCCAAGGATGCATCCTAATCATGTGATCAAACCTGCTCACTTTGAGTTCTTTCTGAGTTTACCTTAGATGTCCAGATGCCTCACCCTCCTATGGACTTAGGTCATTCTGTCGGTCACTACTAACTATAGGTGAGGATCGTAACCAGCTCCCTCTTTACCACAGCAGCTTGGTATGACGCAAACACTAGTGCTGATGTCGGCCTGTAACATTTCCTGCTCTATTCTGCTCTCACGAGCCTGAGATACTGAAAGTTTTTTTTTGGCAAAACAACTAAGAACCCATACAAATTCTCAGAGCAGACAATAATGTGTAAACATTTTTCAGTTCAGTTCATTTCAGAGCTCCATTGTGCCTTAAGGGGGGGATTTGTTTGGCAGTTACAGTACAACAACACAATAAACAAGGACACAGGACAACATAGACACACACACACAGCACGCCCAGACTTCACTCAAAGCATTCCCAGTCAAATGTCAAGTTTATAAGAACGGTCAATGAAGTGCAACAAACCATAAAAAACAATTCAGTTAAGACTTTGTGAATTGTGCAAATTGACAGCACTGATTGCACATGGAGTTCAGGAAAAGTTGTATCTCGACAGGCAAGTGAAGCATCAGGAGGCGAAATAACAGTGCAGCATGATGATGACATGTCGTAACACATCGCATAAACAATGAAGCACAACATGTCCTTTTCAAATGACATTAAAAACACAAGCAGAGAGGGAGAAAGCAGGAGACTCATTGTTAAGATAAATAAAGAGAATTACGATTTATACTTCAGGACTGTTTGGGCTGGGCTGGCTTGATTTTAGAAAATAGGGATGCTCGAGCTGAGTGTCAGCTCCAGTGACGAGGAACAAGCTCAAGTTGGAATGAATTAAAGCCTCCCTGCTGCCATCTTTATGAGTCAAATAATTATACAAAATTGCTCTGCAGCTTGCATAAATAATGCTCATACCACTTGCCAGCATCATCAAAAAGCTTCACTCTTGATGGTATTTTGGTTGCCATTTAAAAATGTATTTTCATCATGCGCCTGATTGCAATTTTCTTTTTGTTGTCATCATTTTCTGTCTTGCTTCATCCCGCCTTCTCTTTCTGCTTCTTTCCATGAATATCTGATCATGAGAGAAAACCCTGAAGGAAGGATTAGCCAGAGTGAATGGAGGACAACTTTGCCAGCTATTACATCCCAATGAAGCCGCTTTAAGCTTCACTAAGCTGCAACTGATAACTTTGCAGGCCATTAGCGAGCAAGATTGTGTTTCACTCTCTCATTTCTCCATCCCCCCTTTTTACCACCCCCCCACAATCAACAACATGATGAGACATGTCGAACCAGTGTGGTTTTCACCTTACTGCTTACCATGTAAATGATTTGGTATGTGTTTGGCAGCAGATTCCTGTAGCAGTAAGCTTAATTTTAATGAGGAAGTGTGTGTGTGTGTGTGTGTGTGTGTGTGCATGTGTGGGTGCGTGTGTGTGTGTGTGTTTGCTACCTCATTTCATTTGTTTAACCAAAGAAGGAAGAATAGAGAGGATTATGTGGAGATTTCATATCGGAAATGAGTACATCAATCAAATCGATCGGTACACTTTACTTTAGTTGCCGATGATGCAGAAGCACAATTGACGTCTTTGCAACAGTGACATCTGAAACGATGCACAGTCTCCGAGTTAAGATTATTTTAAATGTTTACAGTGAAGCACCGTTGCACAATAGAAGAGCCAGGAACGTATTCTTGACACAGTGTCTGAAAAGTTAAGAGCGAAGACCAGCTTAAACAGGTTTAAACATGTCCTTGGGCTTTTCTCTCAAATTTAAACCTAAAATATTAAAATAAAAGCCTCAAGCCAGTTGCAAAATCTATGTGTGTATGTGTGTGTAAGTCAGTGAGGTGAAACTTCGTGGCCTGAGCCTGAGAACTGAAGAGAACCACGGCGAAATAACAAGAGCCAGTGTATTTAATAACAGTCTGTAACAACCTTATTAAAATATTAGAATTTCCCCACATTTTTTCTGCTTTAGCCTAAGGACAGAAAGGTGTAGATGTCTGAACACTTATTTGTATTATCATTATTATTATTTATTTATTTAACCACAATTTTGAATACAATTATTGTTCAACTCAAGCCAATTAAAAGCTCTATTTAATCATTTAATACATTTAACAAATTAAATGTAACACTGACTACTGCTTATATTCATGTTAATGTTCAGATGTGCTTATGAAACATCTGTTAGGCAACATGTGACTTGTGACTTACTGTTCTGCATATACAGTATATACTGTCAGACTTTGGGGAATTTATTTTATATTATATTTATTATAATTCATGTTTCTGGTTGTCTTTTTTAATCTTCTGTATAAATTATATGCACATATAGATTCAAGAATTTCAACTCTTAAGAGGGAAAGAGAGGATGTGTATGAAGAGCAGTGTGCCCTCAGTTACACCTACCTTTTCCTCAAAAACACAGTGCTAAAAATAAAGCAGAATAAGAATTTCAGTGCTTTACTTGGGTCCACAGTCATGTTTTTTTTGCGATTGTGCCACTTAAAAATACACAGTATTACAAAATGTTCATGTTCTTTGGTTTATGTTGTTAAATCTTGTTTTCATCATGGTGTTGTTAATTTTAGCTGCACATTATGTTACTCAAACCACAGAAAATGACAAACGGACAAACAGCATTATGTATGTCATGTAGTGGCTACGTTAAAGTGCACTCCCTTCATATTATTATTTGGTAACGGACAAAGTTTGACAGTGTGATAAGATCCACTGGTTTTAAAGCTGTAGATTTCAAATTGCCTCCATAAATTGTAATGTGGGAAAGTTTCATGGTATGACTTTTTGAGCAGGTGAGAATGTTTTTTTTATATTCACACCCCAGAATCCCAAGTTACATAACTGAAAACACAATGTTTTTATTATTATTAATGCAAAGTTGTCTTGTTTTCCACTGGGTCCTGTAAGCTTTTTCTTCAACAGGTTCACGGTTGTTATTTTCAGCAGACTGGGCTTGGACTGGAAACATACATAAAACATGTGTTGTCTTCTCTTCTCTTCTCTTCTCTTCTCTTCTCTTCTCTTCTCTTCTCTTCTCTTCTCTTCTCTTCTCTTCTGCTCTCCTCTCCTCTCCTCTCCTCTCCTCTCTTCATCCATTAGGTAGTGAGGTAGCAACACCAAGGTTCACTCAGTATTTCCATGGCAGCCTGTCAGGTCTGACAATCCGACCAGGCCGCATTGAAACCCAGAAGGTTATCTCCTGTTTGCAGGCCTGCAAAGAAGGACTTGATATCAACTCCCTTGAAAGCCTAGCTAAGGACATCAAGGTGTGTTGAAAATGGAGATGAGGAAAACACACACATTTACACAGATACATACACAGACTCCACTTTAAGGCTTTGATTGGTGGTGTTGTAACTACTTTCCATCCGAGTGGTATTGCAGAAGAATTTTGTGATAAAGTAAAGGCAGCTGTGTTCCGCTCTGTAACAATTATCCTTTGATTCAGATTATCTGAAGTGAGTGTGTGCAGTCAGTAGTTTGGACGTGGATCTCCTTGTTACTTTGAGGACACATTGTGTTTGTCTTTGTGTCCAGTTCCACTTCAACCCTGCCCAGTCTGTGCTGGTGGTTGAAGGAGAGGATGTGGACAGCATCAACACGGCCATGACCAAGGTCTCCTACATCAACTCTCGCCAATTCCCCACACCAGGCCTCCGACGTCTGCACATCACCACCACAGTACAGTGAGTACACACACTATGTGCATTCAGATGACACGCTACACATGCAAGTTTACTTTATACGTTAATCAAATAGTGCTAAGGCTGTTATACCTTTTTTATACTTTTGTAAATACACACGAGTGCTTTCAAATAAAGAAAAAACGAGCCATTAAATGGTGGTCAAATAAGTAGACGTAGAATTTTGCAGTCAGCCCACAGGATTACAGTCATTTGTTGCAGCTGTCAGTCAAACTTTTCCATTTCTAAAAGTACTTTCACTTTCAAAAATGAACTGAACGCCCCTTTAAGGTTAAGGGTAAGATGCGAAATGTGGTTTGGTTAAGATTACACTGACCGAAATGATACATCAATGGGTAACACCTAAATGAATTAAGTTCATTCAAATTAAATTAGTAGAAGACAACTCGTTTGAATGAACTTAATTCATTTAGACATTAGTTTGTCCGCCATTTTCTTTTTCAGTGCATATTTGTACTGGTGATGGTCACGGTCAGGGTTGATGTTTTGTATTGGGTGTCATCAATGAATACTGTGTCCTAAAATGGAGGCTACATGGTTTACTTTTGATAACTAATCTAATAACTTTTATTCACTCTAATATATTGAGGCCATTTTCCCTGTAGGGAGACCTGGCTCCCACTTTCTTTGAAAACTTGTGGAAATATACGATTTAGTCTATTCGCTTCATGGATTCAGTTTGCCATTGGGGTGTAGAGGAACTTGCTCGCTGTGCAGAACAGCTCTATATATACCATGGCTTGGAGGTCCATTTTGTTTGATTTCCTTTGTCATGATAGATGAAGAGAACCACCGTGGATAAATTTACCTTGCAGATTAAGATTTTTTTTTTTTACTCTCAAGGATACACTTTAAAACACCTTAAGCAAGTGTCAAAGTCTGAGGGAGCTCTTTGGCTGCTGACTGATGTGTGAGATCCCTGAAACACGAATATGTTGTGTTGCATATATAATTCATTAAACAACTGGATCCACATGAATCCAGTGGACGGTCACACTGGAAGAATGATGGTTAAAACATTAAAGAGAGGCTCTGTCAGATGTGTCTGCCTTTGACTTTAAGCCTCAAAGCTCCCAGTGAGATGGCAGAAGATGTATCATTAGTGTAAAAACTATTGAAGCCCTGAACAGAGCAGCTGGTCATTAAGGACATTAAACCTTCTGGTGAGTGGAACAACACATTGCTGCAGTCTTCTTTTGTTTTCTGTCCTTTCTCCCTTGTGTATGTGTGTGTCTACCTGTACACCCAACTCTGGATTTAATTTGATTTGATTTGTTTGAATTGACTTTGTGCATTTTGCCCAACAACCACAGGTCCTAATGGATGATGAGGTTACCGCGTCGATTTGACCTTTATTAGTCCAAAGTAAAATATCCTGAACTGTCACAAAAATACATTAGATTTCTTTGACATTTTTGCACTGGACATACTGTGTAAACAGTCCTACTATTGAAATCTCTCGCTTTTCGATTTTAGATTGGACATTATGTACATCACTTAATTTCATTCTGAACTGTAATAAACATTTAGTTTGAGCATAGTTAGATAGATGTACTTTATTGATACCAAACTGGGAAATAATTGTGTTACATCAAGTACACCAGACAACTATACCAACAAATTGCTTCATTTTCTGATTGTAGCCCTTGGTCTAGATTTCCTCCACACATGCACATCTAAGACCTTTTTCTGGCATAAATACTGACCTTGTCAGGACCAGTAGTCCTTAATGCAGACCAAAACGTGGTCCTAATGAGGCAGAACCTCGTTTCTGTGTATGGCTAAGATTTGAGTTGTGGTTAGGTTGAGGTCAGGGGTTAGGCATTAACTGTTTGTGGTTAAGGTTAGAGATAATGCTTTGTTAAGGCTGTTCAGGTGAATGGAAGTCAAAGAGGGGTACTAAGAAGAATAGCTGCTTAAACCTGTGTGTCTGTGTCTGTGTGTGTGTGTGTATGTGTGTGTGTGTGTGTGTGTGTGTGTGTGTGTGTGTGTGTGTGTGTGTGTGTGTGTGTGTGTGTGTGTGTGTGTGTGTGTGTGTGTGTGTGTGTGTGAGAAAGAGACTTATTTTCTTCTCCACACTTCAGTGATTCATCCTCATACAAGTTTGTTTCCACTTGTGTATGTGAGTGCATACATTAAGTACGTAGATATCTGTCTGCACACTCAGTTCAGTGCCTCTTCATTTTGCTGAGCAACAGCGGCAGACAGGTCAAATCAGCTTAGTTGTGTGCTGGTCGATAAAGGCGCAACAGTGGAGGCTTTTCCACTCAGGACAACGCTGCACAGCTTCCCTGGAGATAAAGACAGACAGATACATACGCCTGTACACTCTGTAAAATAAGCCTGTGACTGAGGAAATAAGCGATAATAAGCGATGTGCTATTTCACATTGTTTGTATTTGATTGTAGTTGAGTGTAATTAATTCATAGTGTGCCTGTACACTGAGATTCATATTCCAAATTCACTCTGTATTCATCCATGGTCTGTTCATAGCATCGGAATATCCTGCAACTTCACTGCAAAATAAATACATTTAAACAAATATTGTCATATTTAGAATAATTGTGGAATACTAATATAAAAATAAAAATGCTGGTCACCAATTGGTTTTGATGATTTTTATATGAATACGGTGTATTTGTGGTTTTATCCTTGTCTTCTTATTATGCGAGCTCTGTTGCAAATGTAGTGGTTGGTGATTTGTCATATTTTCCATGCACTAACCAGGATTTAGCAACATTTTAAAAACGTGTTTTTTTGCTAATGTGGCCAGTTTATGCACAGGTATAAACACATTAAGATTCACAATATGCAACTCACAAAGTCCTAGAAAGATTGGTTTTTAATTTAAAATATTTATTCACATTTTGTAGCTGCAAGGATCCCAGTTTCCCATAGTATAAGTAAACAAATTCTATATTTTTTGATCATTATTTGTGACAAAAAAGCCACATATGTATGTATATATATATATATATATATATATATCTATATAAAGCAAAGAAAATACACATACAGTACAAGACAAATGTGAAGTCATGACCTTTTCCATCTCATTCGTGTGCATCAGGTGTTTCGGGGAGGACACGTGTCTCTCAATCCCGGACGTCAAAGCAGTTGTTATGGTGCTGCCGCCCAGTGAACCGAGAATCACAATTACAGGATCTAATCGACTCGTCAGGCCTGCCGCTGACCTGCAGGGCCCCCTGGGTGTGGCACCCTTCAAAGAGCTTCATATCACCAGCACGGTGATGAAGGGAGACGGCTTCGGTGGAGGTGAGAGGAGAGGCTGCACTGGGACGTCCTCATGTCAAACCAGCCTTCAGTTTTAATTCCTGTGTTTTTAAATTCCTGTTTTGCACGTAATTATTATTTCCATGCACACAGTTCGTCGCCAAGGTGTTATGGAGGTGATGCATAACCTGGACTACTGTGACATCCTGGTCATTGGAGAGGAACTGAGTCCAGAGCGAGAGAGTCTGGAGATTCATCACAGTGTTTTGTTGGGGAAACATCTGGATGCCACCAACTCCACCTCTGGAATTTCAATATATGGTAGGTGGAGCTTACAGGCTGACAGTACTCTATATGTTGTTTGTGGCGCCAATGCTCTGTGAAGTGCAAACATCAAGGAATACAGCACGTTTTCATCTTAAAGTGATAGTTCAGTTGTAGCTGTTGTGGTGTTGACAGAAGACACTGACACTCATCCTTAAAGAAAAACAGATTTTTGCCACTTCAAAGGTTTACCTCATGAAATCCATGCCTGCAGTATTCTGCAGCGTCTTGGGAATGTTTGCTGCTTCATCTCACAGCTAGATTCCTTTGTCTGACTGGTTTTAATCCACTTATTGTCCTGCACCAAAGTCACTTGGGTAAATCCAAAAGAAGGTTTTGAAACACTGAAGTCACAAAATAACAAATTTGAAGTCAGTGATGGAGGCAGCAATGAAATAACGGCTTCTGTGTCCTGTGACGTAAAATACTTTTCTCTGCTGATGTTGGTGTGGAAAATAGTGGCTCTCAAACAGACAAAAACTTAGATTTGGCAACATATTCTGAAGAATAAAGCAGTTGTAAATGTAATTAGGTAAGCCTTTTGTTAAATGCCGTATCTCAAGCTGGTTCCTGGCACTGACTTTGTCAGTACCTGATTCAGCTACACTTCAAACACCTGAACTATGCCGTGAAAGTTCTCTCAGAATTAAATCACAGTCTCAGTGTTATTTATTACACCCTTGTGCTGTGTGTGGAGAAGTAACTGTCACATTTTCTCCCCTGTGTTACAAGGTGTGGATTCCATGGCTCATTACGAGCAGGCACTGAGACAAGTACGTTACAGGAACTGGCGACCCGCCACTCTGAGTGAGAGAAGGTTCAGACTCACCTGCTCTGAACTCAACGGACGTTACACCAGCAACGAGTTTAATTTAGAGGTCAGTTTAGTGGCTTTCATTCCTCATGTTGCAGCTTTTATCCTCATAGCTTCACATACAGTTTAATCCTTTCTTTTTGATCTGTCATCTTAGTTTTCTTGCTTAGTGCCATTTCATTTTTCTTCCCAATAATCAATCTTTCTGATGCTTGCTGAATGTATTCGTTTTTTTGAAGGTAGGGTTGGCAGGCGCGCTGCTGGTGTCCCTCAAAATTGGGGGTGCTATTGAAGTGGGCGACTATCCAAATAAATTTACTCTTTATGTATTAAAAAAAAAATAAGTCAATGCACTTACAGGTGGTAAAGGGTTTTATCTTTAACATTAGAAAAAGAGGTCAAACAGTGATCAAAATATGAGTGTCCAATTTGCCTAATCCCCAAATCTGCATGTTTTTGGACTGTGGGAGGAAACCTGCAGGACCCGGAGAAAACCCACGCACACACGGGGAGAACATGCACACTCCATGCAGAAGGACAGCAGTGATTCACATTTAATGTGCAAAACAACTCATTCTCTGACTTGACAGGTCTTTATTCTTTGTTTTTATTTTATAGGTCAATGTACTTCACCACTCAGCACCTGTGGAACATGTCAATCATATGGCCGCCCAGCCTCAGTACATGAGACCTGTCCATCACCCGCTCATGATACACACTCTTAACTCACACATGTCAGGTATGTCATGGCATGAATGTGAGCATCAATAACAAACTCTATGTACCACTGTCTGCTCTGAGCTGAGCCAAAGACACTTTGTCATGGGCGAAATATCATTTTATTCAAGTATTGTCTGTGTTTGGACTTTGTGAACAGGAGCAATGTAACATCGTGTGTCCTTCATCTGAAAACAGGCTCTGTCAAGCAAAACTATCAGACCTGACTGGGAGAGCATTAAGTCTGTATACAGTAGCAGCACAGTGGTGTTTGTCTTGTGAAACTGTAGAATGACTAAAGTTTTTGGAGCAGTAGAATTTAGTGTTGCCTCCATCTCTCTCGTCATTAAACAAATCACTCCCTGTGTGTAGTACTGGATTGTCACAAAATCTAAACACCACTATGGAGAAACAGAGAGTGATGTGAAGCTGATTGACTTAATCAGCATTGTGTGAACTCATTTGACAATGGTTTGAATGTCATGGACATTAATATTGAAAAGTTATGCACTATAGATTCAAATGTTTTGGGAAAAGATTGTACATTGAAAAAAAAAGCACATCAACTCTTATTTTGATACATTACAATGAACATAGATGTGTGACATCTTGCCCTTTCCTGCAGGATCAGCACCTCCAGCAGCCACAGTTGTTATTGTGGTTTGTATCGCCGCCCTGGTGGTGATTGTGGTCATTGGCGTGTACAGGATCCACGCCACACACCAGGAGGGATCCAGGGAGGATGAGGATGAGGTTAGAGAGCCTGAGGTGGAGTGGGACAACTCTGCTCTCACTATAACCATCAACCCCATGGAGGTAATTGGTGACTCCTTTACTTGTTCAGGTGTTTAAGCCATTCTCTGTGATATGTGTGGATGATAGAAAACATGTTAACTCCTTATTTGTTAACTGCTTTGTTCTCTAGAACATAAAAGACCCACAGGCTCTGGATCAGCCAGTAAAAGAAGAGAACCACGAGGAGGAGGAACAAGGAATGACAAGCGCTGAGTCAGACAACAGCGATGAAGAGGAGGAAGAGCGAAAAGTGGTGAAAATGAGGAAGCAAAAGGGAAAACTTGAGTGGGACAGTTCCTCCACAACATACTGACCACACATATATACACTATATACCCAGATATACACAACACTCTCTGCAAGTTTCGTTTCTATTTCTTTGACTCTATGATTTTATGTTGGTGAGCTGAAGGCAAATTTCCACCTTGGTGGACAATAACATTCTATTCTAGTCTATTCTATTCTATTCTATTCTATTCTATCTCCTCCACACACACACTCACTACGCTGGCTTTTCCTTCATGCTTACTAAAGGTACACAAACACACGACCACAAAACAAAATCGAATGAAATTATTCCTTGGAAATACAAAAGCAGCCCCTGTTATAATTTTAATAAAACATCTCCATCTGCTGGACAAAATATGAACTACAGAATAGGTTGAGAATAAGTAAGCACATGATTACTCGCATCGCAGTTTGGGCAGAGCGTTATGTGAGCAAAGTTTTACTGATGAAACAGAATTAGAAACAATCAAAAATCAAATCTTAAATGGTGACACAATCATTTTTCAATAACATGTCAACAGACTGCTTTTTTTATATATATATATATTATTTCCTCTTAAAACAGAATGATTGCGAGGTGGTTACTTATAAACAGATGTAACAATAAAATGTATCACCATACATATTCATTGATAAATGTATCCATAAATGTTTTTAATGTAATTCCTTCTGCCTGTTAAGTAGATATAAAATAGCTGTATTGTCACTTGGTGTATAACTTCTGTTCCCATCTGTAACTCAGACCAGACACTTTTCTGTCTCGATCATCTGTGTGAGCAGTGCCGAGTGTCTCTACACACACAGTGCTGTGACATTGTGACCTGGAACTTTTTTGTTTTTCTTTTTAACAGATATACTAATACAGAGATGACACTGTAAATGTCCTTTGTTTTTAAATCCGTAATCAGGAGTCCTCTGTGCTGATATTGGCACAGTAAACAGAGCAGTACAGAGAAACCCTTGTGATTTAAGCCTCATGGGAGGATGAATGCAGCAGATGCTGTCCACATCAATCTCAACCCATTTAGTTTCTCACATTCATCTCTTTTATTCCTGCCGAACATCTGAAGTGATCAGTTCCACAAACCTTCACTGCTTCATTATCTTAATTGTTAAGAAGTAGTAAGGAGTACAAATATCTTACAAATCTCAGTTCTGAAACAACTATAGCTAAGCTGTGGCTCCCTAATGTCACACGGCTAATTAGCTCCACTAATGTCCTCAATGTCCTTACTGCTGTACGTCCAGTTACTGCAGACGTATAAAAATGTTTCCTCACAGCATCAGTAAGCAATGTTTGTTTGTTTGGTGCCCCTCATTAGCATGCATCATGAATTGATACCATGGAAGGTTTTAGACCTTTTATTTATGAAGTTTTTCAGCACATCAGATAGAGAGTCACTATTTAAACAGTGTGTGTGTCTTCATGTTTGTGGAATGTTTAATTTGATTTAAAAGTAGAGCAAAATTTAGACTACCCTGCCACTACTGACCTCACCTCTAAATTATAATACAGACTTAATGTTAAAGCAAAGATAATCCTGATTGTCGATCCTCCGGGGTGTCATGACACCATTGTTTTGTGTTTTCATTGCCCGAGTCATAGGGATCAGAGAAAGCTTGCTGGACGTTGTTAGGTAAAGTGCTCATTAACTACTCCTCCAGAACCTGATCACTGATATTGCTCCCGTCTTCCATCATTGCAGTAGATATAGTACATCAGCTCAGACATAATCCCATTTCAATCTGGTGAGGTTGTCTTCATTCACCTGATGTACAAGATCATTTCCTCTCAGAGAAATCTGCTGTTTCTCGCTAACAGATGCGTCTCCTGTTCACCTCTCCCTTCCTCTGCCCTTAGAGCACCTGTGATTGTGATGTCATCATTGTGAAACAACTGCCTTGCCTCCCTTTGTCATATTGTGCTTCTGAAAGATTAAAGGAAAAAAAAAAGAAGATTCTTTTACATATAAAAAGAAAACTGTAAAAATGTTCAGGACATTTATTTTATATATCTGTTTCTTTTTCTTTTGTAAACAAAGTGGTCGGGATTTCTCTCTGTCTCATCCCACTGCTTTCTGTATATTGATCAATAAAGACTTGTTTTAGACTCTACAGAGCTCTCCTTCCTGTGTTTGTGAATAATGAATGAGAATAGACTTTGTTGTCCAAGGGGGAAATTTGCCTCGTCAGTATAAAAACGGTACATACATTCAGGTCATTTAAAATGCAACAATAAAAAAAAAAACACAAATAAAAATACCATTTGAGCATGGACAGACATGGATGTAAACAAGAATTTGAATTTTTGGTTGTGGCACAACTCTTCTCCAACCTTCAACAACAAAATGACTGCGATTCACAGTCATTTATTGTGACATAGAGACAAACAACCATTCACTCTCACACCTATGGTCAATTTAGAGTGTCCAATTTGAAATAAAGCCAACAAATCAATAAAAGAAAACCACAGTGAAAACCAAAATGAAAAGTGCTATAATAATTGCTGTACCCCGGTTTAACAAACAACACTGACAGAAAATTAAAAGAAACTACAAAATGGGTGAGGTCACACACAGGCGTCCCAACCGTTGACGTCATTTAAGTGCGCCGCTGACGTAAACAATGTTTGATTGCTGACGGCGCGCACGAAGGGACGACGAGTGGAGTAAATTTATGAATTCGAACCGGAATAAATATTAAGGAAACAGAAGAATAGTTGTGTTGGAACGGCAAGTTAATGTGTGACATTGACTAAGTACAATGATGAGAAAACTGGCGAGTGACAACACGGGGAAACAGCAAAAGCAGGTGAGTGAGTGAGTGAGTGTGTTTGTTTGTGTACACGTGTGTGTGACGGTGACTTCGTCGGGTTCGGTGTTCATTCAAGTTGACTATTAGGTTAACTATGGAGCGCTACTTGTGTCAACATTCAATAATAAATAAGTTCATTATTATGAAATAAGTATCCATTATTATGAAATCATTCCCATTATTAAAAAAACGTTATTGTTATGAAATGTATTGTTATGAAATATTCCCATAAGAATAGTGTGAACGAAAAAATGATTAATTGATGCTGATGCTGAAAAATATGTGATATTTGTGCAGATCTGTGAGAAACAATGATGCTTTCTTCAGTCTGTTGCATATGATGTGTATAGGTCAGGGCAATATTTAATCTAAAATGGTAGTTTGACACACATTTTGGCTTCAAGAAATATTGTACCTCTTGCGGTTTGAAAATTGCAGCAGGCCATATTGCGATTTAAATAGAATTTTGATTAATTGTTCAGCCCTAGTTCATACATCTACTTCGTGTATTTCTATTTGATGTCACATGTTATAGTTTTTATTTTGTCTACTTAGGGGCCACAGTTAGCCTACTCATTACAGTTACAGTTAGGGAAAATAATTTAGGTAATCAGACCATATCCCTTTTCTGATATATTTAGATAATCTTGTGTAGGATTGTTCAGCCTTGGTGATAAAATGCTCTCAGCTGAAAGCCTTTCCTGATGAATGGAATTGGTTATTTAGGATTAAACCCATTTTTCCGAAGTAGTAGGTTTTGTTTTACGATAGATGGACAGGTCACCATACCATCGCAGGGAACACTGCAAATCTATGGTAAATTTGTAGTGTTCCGTTAATCTAATCCCCAGTTTTGCATGTTTTTGGACTGTGGAAGGAACACATAACTCCACACAGAAGATCCCTCGGTCGAATCGACATCCGAACCAGTGACCCTCTTGTTGTGAGGCAACAATGCTAGCCTCTACACTATGTGACCCTGTGTATAAATATTCTTTTACAAGAACAAATGGACTGGAAATATGTTAATTAAAATGAGTTATTTACACTCAGTGAGTTTGATTTATTGTAGAACAGAAGAACTTATGCTAAATGTTTTGCATTAGCCTGCCAAGTCTGCGAGATTGCCACTTATTTTTTTTATTGAATATTAGATGTTAACTGATTTACATTCAACTTCAATGTGCTTTGTTACCTGGATGGATCAGTAAAACTGTTTGCCATCCACTGCTGTATAATTTACAGCTTTGTTGACTGCATTAATTTGCCAGCGAGCAAATTGCTTGCTCAGTTTTTGTTTACAACCTCATCCATGTTCAGAGAAATGATTAATCTGACCTGACTTCACTTCACAACTACAGCATCTGTGCTTCAGTTGGTTTATAGCTTTTTTATCATCAAACGTAACTCTGTGATAAATTACATGATTCTCTTGTGCGGCCTCATCAGAGTCGCACTCCTGTGTCCTACAACACATATGCCACTTGAGATTTCATGTCAGTGTGTGATAGGGAGATAAATGAGGCTGTTTGTGTTGCTGGTCCTGATAAATTGTGAGCCTCTGATCTACAGTATGGAGGGGATTGTAACACAGGAGTTTCATTACACTATTCTGCTATTATTGATCCCAAAAAAAAAAAAAAAACATCAGTCCCTTGTGGGGTTTTAAATATGGTGAGCCAAACCTGATGGTGCTTTACTGAGTCTGGACCCACATTGTGCAGCAGAAATATGATGCCTGTTAACACACCGGTCTGTGTTCTCATTCTGTGATGCCCTGCAGTTTGTCAGTTTTAGACTCCGAGTGCATCAATATCTCTCTGGCAGAGTGTGACGGTGTGAACTGTATTTACAGCAGCAGGAGCTGATGAGCTGCACGTTAACCGTTTACTGTCTGTGGAAGTGGAAACTGCACACTAGACAATTGGGGAAACTTAAATGTTTATAGCCCGGTTTTCTCTGCCTGGGCCATTCGGTTGATGAAATGCTCCCTCAGACACAAGATCCTGAAAGTGTGTCGGTGCAAGTTGAACCCTGTTCTCTTTCTCTTTTTAATGGTTGAACTTGTAGGCATTGGTGACATCTAATGGTGAGACTACAGATTGAAATGGATGACTCCCAAGCATGGGAGCAGGGGGCTATGGTGCATTTGCATACCAGAAAGGATGTCATTCTCCTTCATTTGCATAGTATGTCTCCGCTTTAAAACATGAAATGCCCAATGTTGCAGTGGAAACTTGGCGGCATGTGATGACACCCTCTGTAAAACAGGAACCTATCCTAAAGACATATAAAAGTCTTATTCTAAGGCTACAAAGCGAGCAATTACACACTTGTGTAAACATATTTATGGGTAGTACTGTATATTCTGGGATTGCCTCCAGTGGCCCGCCTTCTTCAGGTACCTGTCCAGCGACCCTCGTATGGAGTATAAAGTGGTAGACCATGACATCCTGCTATATATTACATGCTGGACATTTAAGTATCAGATGTACTTCTAGATGACACAGACATGTATATTATAGGAAGTTTATCAACATATCATTGTCTAGAAAGGGTAAAGGCAAAGAAACACAATAAAGCATTTCAAATTTTTTTCAAATTCACTTGGCTTTTTATTCACATTTCTTATCTGTTGACATCTCAACTGCACTGTCCATACATTCGACAACTTTTCTGAACTGGTCCTTTTTCTCTCCATCCTAACCGATGGAAGCAGAGGTGAGACCACCACCCTCCCAAATATAACAATAAGAATTATTATAGTAGTAGTAATAATAATAATAATAATAATATAATAATAACAATAACAATAATAATAATAATAAAAGCAGCATTGAATCACCTAGTTCAGATTTCTCTCTCCCTTCATCACCAGCATCTTTGCAGTACATTTACCTGAATGTAACCATCACTCATCAGTTAAAAAAACAAAAAAAACATTAAATTAGCTTGTGATAAAGTAAACATCATCACCATCAGAATCAGACTCCACACTCAAAATATCAATAAGAATAATTAATAAGAATAATGTAGGATACAAACTCAGAAGTAAAAAAAAAAAAAAGTGACTCAAGCCTTTTTTTAAGGAAAGAAAATCTGTGTGTGTGTGTGTGCTTGCCTGTGTGTGTTTGTGCGCTGGTCATCTGCATTTTTAATTTGAGCCAAAAACACACTGCAATACCAGTGATGTTCCTATGTCCTGTTTAAGGCCTTTAACATAGATGCAGTGATTCTAGATCTGCCCAGGTCCCATTTATTTATTTGTTTGTTTGTTTGTTTTGTTTATGGTCATTAAGACAGTTGTGCGGCGAGCAGACGGATACTGTCTTGTACCAGTGAGCTACAGTAGGCGGCTACAAACATCAGCAGGCGACACTCCTTTGACTGTCAACAGCGCGTTAGCACTGTCGTAGCACTGTTGTAACACTGTCGTAACACTGCGGCACACCACGACCTACAGCCCCTACACACACACACACAAGTGTACACTTCATGGCTTGGTATGAAACACTTTGGTCATGATTGACATCATAAAATGTGATTTAGTGTCTAGTGAGGAATGTTTCTCAGTGCAACTTAGCACCTCTTTAAAACAGCTAGTGTTTCAGTGATAAAGCCCATTTCAGACACACGGGTAATAAACCCGAGCATATGCGGGTGCAGCAACACTCCCCACACAGTGCAAGTCTTAATTTACTATTGTCACATTAACGAAAAGGAAGCAACAGCACAAAGTCTGCACATTAAAGAAGTTTGCACTGTAACAGACAATGTCTGACATATCAGTATTTGGTGTTTTTCTTTTTCTTCTGACATCAGTTAAAGCAAGAAGAGGTCATCTAGGGAAGTGATGGAAACACATGAACTCACTTTTTTTTAGGTTAGGTGTAGCTAATCAGGTGTTGAATTACTACCATTTGGAACCAATCTGGTCATTCTCTTCTGACCGATGCTCACTATTTTCTCTTTTTCAGACCTTTCTCTATAAACATTAGCGATGGTTGTGCATTGAAATAACGGCTGATTAGCAGTTTCTGAAATGCTCATCCAGCACCTACAAACCTACTGTGTTTAAAGTCACCTAAACCACCTTTCTTCTCCATTCTGAAGCTCAGTGTGAACTTGACCATGTCCCTTAATGCACTGACTTGCTCTCATGTGATTGGCTCATTAGATATTTGAGTAAATGCAGCAATTACAATTTAATTTCTATTTTTAAATCAGTAAAACACTTGTTCTTTCTTTAACTTTTTACCAACTCCACTGCTCATTCTTATTTTACTTAATTTAAGACATGCCTCTGAAAAGGGCTAATTATCACCAAATATCTGCATGAGACAGGAGGTAAGGCTCTTGTGTTAAACTCTGTATTCCACCCGCAGCCATGCTTTGATCCACTCTGTGTGCGGCGGGGAGCTTGTGGCCAGGCCCCGAGTTGTCACATAAAATGACATTAGTGCTTAAATCCTCTTGGATGTGTGAGCTCTGCAACCTGTCATCTGTGCCAGTGGAGACTGTGGATACACACACACTGTGGTATCCACCTCAAAGATATTGTCACTGACTGTACGTCAGAAAGGCCGCCGTGTTTAGGATTAGTCTGCCTTCTTGTCGCAGTTGTTTACTTTCCTCACTAGGTGGTGGTGGTGTTCGTCTCACCGCCGTCTCTGCTCTTCACTGCACTGTGCCACCAGAGGACGGGCTTTCTCCCTGGTTGAGTGACACACTGATGGTATACCATCATCAATAATTTAGTTAAAGTCTAAAAACTAATAAAAGAGCAGCTCAAAATTCAAAAGAAGCTGGTGCTGCCCCTGACCTTTTTGTGTGACAGCCTGGACCTCCCCCACCGTCAGTTCATCCACCATCCTTCTTTCTAGCCTTGTATAAATTCATCTTTAATAGAGCTCTGACACTCTTGACATGGTCATGCTTCCATCCATCATCCATGTTTGCATCTTTTTAATGATTTCGTTTCATCCACCGATCCTCAGACTTTCTGGTGGTCTGGTTTGTGTCATTGTTCTCCCGGGTTGCTCTGTTTGTGTCAGTCACTGGTACTGGAGGTAATTTTTGAGGGACTGAGGAAGAGGGAGGCTCTCAATCTCCTGAAGCCGCTCGCGGCCCAATGCCAGGCGAGCTGCACGCCGACACAGGTCCATCAGAGGAAGAGGCTCGGCTGGAAAGACAGAAATAGATCAATTAGATCACAACAGAACAAGCTCTCTGTCTTTTACACATGCATAATGCATCTTTATATTTGTTAGGCATGAAGGAAAAAGAAACAGAAGTGGGGGGGTAATGATGAACACTGTACTGTGAGTTTCTGGCCACCCTCTCTTCACTGACCTTCACCATCACATAGAGCTTAAGGAGGTAACAGACACTGGAGACTGCAGCCTGAGTTGCAGGACACAAACCGCAGGAGGGAGGAGGAGGGAGGACGAGGAGGAGGAGGAATAGTATAATGATGCTTTAGAAACCTGTCTGAAATGTGCTGTTGTCTCTTATTCCACTCCACAGTTACACAAATGCCCCTTTAGATTTTACTGGGCAAATCCATCTGCCAGTGTTGGCACAACATCTATCACTATTACACCCAAAATCTCAAAACATACTGTATAAAAAACACAAAAACTATTTACTCTCGTGTTGTATTTTTCCTCTACAGTAAAGCACAGTTCATAATGAGGCTTGGCCAGTATATTGGGTAATTTTAGCTTGACACGGACAAATTGTTGAGTCTCATATTCCCCGATGCTAAAAATGTGTCTCATCAACACTTTGTTTATTAACTTTGAGCAGCAGTGAAGAAAAAACAATGAAATGTTTTGGCTCATTTATTTTTTCCACTTAAATGAGACCATGTCTGTCAGCACTGTCAGATTATTATTTGCTATGAAAATTTGTCTGATAAATGAGAGAGGGAATACTGCACGACTGCCACAAGAACTCTGTAGTTCAACGACATCTACAGAGAGAACTGAGGCTTCTAGAGAGTCATTCAGATAAATGATCTTGCTGATTAGTTTCCCTTGAATGTAGTGTCTTGATGTTATCATATCAAGCATATGCATCGCAAAGCACATCTCTCTTTTTGACATCATGATTCACTGAAGCAAATCAGTCTGTAATAGTCCACAAACACCATATCATATGTTGGAAGGTGGAATATGTTTAATTCAACTTCCAAACAGTGTCGCCATTACACGGTTCAACCAGCAGAGGGCACTGACAAGTTTGTTGAACTCCCACTCAAAATCTCTAAAGATCTCACAATTCTTCAACATATTCATGCACTGTTTGTCTGACTCGGCATATTTTAACTTTGGAAACTCCAGTATCAGTCAGGCTCTTTTCTTCACTACTTCAATGATCTGTGGGCGTTAATATGATGTTCCTGATCCAGAAGATAAAGTGCTGCTAATGCACTAAAAAAAAACAATTTTCATCAGTGGAGCATATATTGTGACAGGAATTACCCATAAACTTGACAGATAATGACCGTTACAGATTTTATCGCCTCAGTTCTAGTGAACAGTTTGTCAATTTTTGGTAATGAGACAAAGTTTAAAAAAAAAAAAAGTACATATATATATATATATGTATATAAATATATGTATGTATGTATATATATATATATATATATGTATGTATGTATGTATATATATATATTTATATGTATATATATATATATATATATATATATATATATATATATATATATATATATATATATATATATATATATATATACATAAATAAATAAAGCAGTTGCTCATATGCTTCTTCAAAGTACAGCAGTGTGGAGGATATGACTGTATCCTTGACAGAATCTTGTTGATGAAAATGAAATATAAGTGTGTTAATGGTCAGGGCCTGGTTGTTCACTTATTGGCTGTTTACTGAATGTTTAAATGTAAACCACATATTGAAAAAAAGACCAAAATCCTTTTCCTTTTCTTTGTCTAGCAAAGCAAAATGGGTACTTGGCTTGTGACTGAAGGTTTGCCGGTTTCGAGTCCCCGCCAAGTCAAGGGCCCTTGAGCAAAGTTCCCAATTTCCATTGCTCATTGTTAATTGGATACTCTAATTTGAGCCTGGATAAATTGGGAGGGTTGCATCAGGAAGTAAAATAAAAATATGCAGATGATCTGCTGTGATGACCCCTAGAGAGGGAGTCGTGTTGTTGCTGTCCAGGGTGTGCCCCGCATTTTGTCTTATATCAGCTGGGATTGGCACCAGCCCCCTGCGACCTCATGTGGAGGATAAAGTGGTAGATGATGGATGGATGGATGGATGTTAAGTTGCAGTAATCAGTGGAGATAACCCGTGAGATAATAACTTTATCTTGAAACAGGCCGTAAGTACAGAAGCATTTAAACGTGTAAAAAATCTTTGCAAGGATCGTGACTGACATTGAAGCAGAGTTACACAGCACGTCTGTTATCTTCCTGCTTCCTGTAGGACAATAACACCAGCTGTCATTACCTGTTGTAATTCTGGATGGACATCCACTTCTACTTGCTACTGTTCAAGGTTAAACCAACTGGGTAGAACACAGGTCATCTCTCTCTCTATCTCTCTGTCACACACACACAAAGTCCGTGCACACACGCAAACACTCGACACGTGTCCTTGAAGTGCGACCGTCACACAGAGACGACTCTTCACTTGTGCACACTCACACTCACACTGACACAGCAGCAGCGCTAATGTGTAGTTCAGCCTCTCCTTGTCACTCTGTGACGCCGTAGACAAATGCTGATGCACTATGGCTGAGAAGTGTTAACAAAAACATGTATCTTCATGTGTTAAAAAAAATACAATAATTCAATATGAGCAAATGTCTAGAAATCAAATGAGAAGAAAATAGATCTTACTAAATGATTTCATCCCTAATACACATACAGCAAAAGTCCTCTGTGGACTATATACGTACATACTGTTTGAAGTAGCTATTGCATTAGTGGTAAAAGATGTTAGTAGTGATTGAGTAGGTTGTTTGGCTATATTTTTTATATGGACTTTGCATTGGATGTTTACCATGTAAAAGTTTAAAAGACGATGGAGTATCATAGATAGATGATCAATAGATGCGGTTGAATAATGAACTACCGATGCAAAAATATAAATTGCTTCTAAAATCTATACCTTTTTTTTAAAATGGCATCTTTCAAAACTAGAACAATTATTACAGAAGCTGTGTAGAATAAATAGGTATGTCTGTCTGTCTGTCTGTCTGTCTATCACAGTGTCTGAAACACTTGAACAAACTTGAAAAAAGTTCAATACTCTTACTGAAAGGGATACTTTCCATGAACCACCTACACACACACATATATATATATATATATATATATATATATATATATATCATAATGCATTATTAATAACCTTCATAACAAATTCAAGGTATTACCTCATGTATTATAATAGCTTCTATAAACCTTATGCATTAAGTCATATAGATGTCTCGTATATAACGGCAATAAAGAGCCACTCAAGTGGAAATTCACCATACTCGACACAGAATCCGATCTTTTGATATGATGTTAATTGTTAATATAAAACCAATGAATTTGAGCAGCATTACCATTCTTTTTACACTTGAACCTCTGAAAATGTCTATGATTTGTTTATTTTCACTGTGATTATTAGATATAATAGTGCATTAAGGAAGATTACACAATCTTTTATATGCATCACCCACATTTTACAGTGTAATAATGTAGGTATACAGTATAATGCATCAAAGGTGTGGGCTCAACAGGAAGTACTATCTTGTCTTTAGGTGATTCCTTAGATGCTTTTTACCCTAAGTTTCTCTCCGTGCTTTCCACATTAATCATGGGCTGCCCTTCAGTTTTCTATAATGGCCTTGTGTTGCATCATACAAGCAATTAACAGGGTTTAATAAATTATACTGCAGTTTCCAGTGCATTAACAACATGAACTCCTTTTTAATGACACATTTTCTATCATGTTTTATCCTACGAGCACCTCCTCAAGCTAATGAGCAGACTCAGTGTGGATGATCAGCAGTGAGTCATTTAGCTCTGCGTCATTGCACAATCAGTGCATTAAGGAGAATTACGCTTCACAATGTTGCAGATAGGAACACGATCAATGTGAGTGAAGACATCTACCTGTAGTGCGCCGCAGATATGCGACTTTGAAGGACACTTATTGTAAGTCGCTTTGGAAAAGGCGTCTGCTAAATGACATGTAATGTAATGATAAGACAACACGAACACGACACACAGTGGACCTAATTAGATTAGTAACTTCAGAGTATAATTGGTTTTTTTACCCACTGAAACCAATTTTGTCGCACTGAAAACTGTCTTTATTTGAGATTGTGGCTGTCAAAAGAAGCTTAGACTAAATAAAAAGAGACTTTATGAACACAGCTTACAAAGAGTGCATTCTCTCTTTGTTTCCCAGCACTGGCAACCAAACCAGCAGCTTTTCAACAACTACAGTTCTTTTCTGTGATTGATGTATTTCTGCTCGGGTGGCAGACCTCCATAAATCCTTTGAGAGGGTTTTCTGATGAAGACTACTCGACAATATCAGACTGACACATGATCTTGTCCTGTGAAGGACTGCTTGCCTGATGAGACATTTTATATGGATATGAAGTATGACCCTGGGTCTGCTGTGACGGGAACAAGAAGTAATAGGGTCACATAGTGTGACATGACGTCTGTAATGAGATGCAATGCAAACCAGTGCAAAGCAGGATTTATTGTATGTAGACAATGATAATGGGGGAGACGGTGAAAATGGATGGATGTAAAAAGTGACCCGAGGGGAGAGTGGAGAGCTAAATAAAGCCTGACACTTGATCTATAAGATTTAAGATGATCAACTAGAAAGAGTTGAAACGAAATGAGGACAGTATATAAATACTGGACATAGTCTCTGGTTCTCGAAGGTGAAGTCAATAAAAAACTGTATTCTCTATTCCACTGGTTCAAAAAAAAGAAAAAGAACTCTGTTTGAATGGGAGGTCTTTGGGGAAATTACCTTACTTCTCACTTGATTTATAATATGATAATATTAGACCAGGCTCACATGTTAATGAATTAAAGCGGTCCCACTGCCTGTGTGCAACCTATTTTTGTGAGCCAAGTGCATTCACAGCAAAATAGACAGTGAAATTGATCATCACCACAGTTTAAATGCCGATAGCCAAGTTTCAATTAAAATGCATAGCAAACCTTAACAAAATGTTCGATTTTGGAATCTGTGTTTACATCAATTGCAGTGAAATACTGGGAGTTAGCTCACCAAGATAAAAAGAAGGTTGCGCAAAACAAAAGGCACACTCTGACATGAATGAAGGGCATCGATAGCTGTTTTCTGTTCTCTAACATTTGGTTGCTGCTTCAGTTTATTCTTGTACTAACATTTGCCTCTTGCACTAAGTCGAGGGAATACTGTGGTTTCCTCATCGCTCCACACAAAGCTCTTCTCTGCTGTTTTCGCCGTTTTACACACTTCAACAAGCTTTTATTGTGAAATATTGTCAGGATCAATGCATACCCTTATTCTGAAGATTTACGTCATTTAGTTAGAGTACAGCAGAATATTTGGAATATTTTATAGTCCATTAGTGATGGCAATTCTTTTTAGAATTGTGGTAAATAGAGTGTTAATCAAATAAATGAATGCTTATACAAGTTTGCGTTTGACCACGTCCATGCAGAGTCTCAGATGGCATTAACCAGAGACGGGAGATAGCAATGCACTCGTTACATATAGAATAGACTGAGGAAAACATGATCCTCTCTTCTTTCTCTCCAGTCTCCCTCTCTCCTTCAGCTCCATCTCATCGGTAACAATAAACCTCTCTCGCCTTTCCTCTTGCAGAGAAGAAACTTCTCCTACTGCTCTCCATTCTGCCCCTCTTTCACACGTTTATTCCTTTCCAATCCTTCTCTCCAAGGTCACAGTGTTTGGATCTTTCCCTTCTTTCTTTTCGTGGTACATAAGTAACCATCAATGTTGACATAAAAATGATTTTATGTCTAAACAAGAGACAGAAAAACCGGTGTGTGTTCAGCTTGACGACCGTGTGGGTTTTATCATTATCTGTCTGATTGTTTTTTTGGGCTTAAAAGTCTGAGAGGTTGACAAATCAGAAGACCACATAATCCTCTAATCCGTTAATTGAAGTCAGTGTAATAGGAAAACGAATAACACTGTAATTACAAGGCTTTCAAGGCTTCAAACCCAAATGTCTGCATGTGCTGGTGTCATCAAATGGTTAAAAATGTCCCACAGCTCAATGATGGGACCTCTTTCTCGCCACTTCTGAACTTTTTCTCTCCCAATCTAATGCCACACCATTGGTGACTG
The DNA here is from genome assembly GCF_019176455.1 of Solea senegalensis. Taxonomy (NCBI): domain Eukaryota; kingdom Metazoa; phylum Chordata; class Actinopteri; order Pleuronectiformes; family Soleidae; genus Solea; species Solea senegalensis. Next base: position 10,092,708 of record NC_058021.1, read on the forward strand.
AAACAAGAACAAATATTTATATAAAAAAATCCACACAATTTTTTTAAACTTACAGGTAGAAAAATGGATGCAAAGAGGATAAACAAATGCAAAGTCACAAATATGGAAAACACACATTAAATGAATGAAATAAATCAAGAAAGATCCGAAGAAAAACAAACAATTTGCACACATTTACACACAACCAGACATGTTGAGCTTTGTCAAGGGCAAACAAGCCAATACAGTCAGATCTGGACTGTGCTGGTATTGCTCAAATCTCCATGAGGGACCAAATACATAAAACCATCAAGTTCCAAAACCAATTGCCGTCAAATGTTTCTCAAATTGTAACTTTTTCTCTTGCCTGTAACTGCTGATGGCGATGCTAACTTGACATTAGATTTAGCTTTAATTGCACTGATAAAGTTACAGAGGTCATAATCATTTATTAACCAAGTTATTCTGTGTGTTTAGTAAATCACTTTTATAATATAAGCGAGAAGTTGGTGAAACCAAATACAGGAGATGCCACAGCAAAAAATTGGCATTTTAAAAGCAAAACTATGTGCTTCCAGACAAAGGTTTCAGCTCCATATCAGCAGTAAACTGATATCACTGGATAGTATACTATACTACAAAGTATGTAGCAGAAAATGAGGAAGGACGTTTCTTCCCTACTCTTACCATGAGTACCCAACATGCAGACTATCCTTTATGCACTTTCTGGATGTCACCTGACTCACTTTCCAGTTATCCTTCGTTTTCGGAGCACTTCTCATTCTTTGAGTTGTTTTAAGTTAGTGTTTATTCAACTATATATTTCTTTTCAATTATTTTGCAGTGTGCAAAAAGAGGGGGCAAGCACTGAAGTTTCTATTCTAACAAACAAAATAAACTTGACTGTGACCCTAACATCAGCGTGGTGTATTAAATATTCAGCCTGTATCTAATGATGGAGGCACCTGCAATTTTTAAAACTATTATCTTTACACAAACAACTGCAATAACAGTGAGTTTAATATGATCATGGTGCTACATCAGAAAAAAAAGTAACTTTTTAAGTCCTTACTCAAACCAGAAACTTGACTTCAAAGGGAGGATTAGTAAGCGGCATATCTATACACTCCTTTTATTCCAAACATGCGAGAAGTTATACTCGACGTCCTTCACAGGGAAGCAAAGTCACCATTATCCATAACCAATGTGCCTCTGGTGGTGTCCTGTAGCTTCTTCCACAGCATACCACAATGCAACAGTGCCAGTTTTATCATATATCATATTTTAAGACACATTGAAGCAGCCCTTTTAAATAGACTAATGCAAGAATGTTGTTACAATACATGCAGGATTTGTTAGAAAAACCCTTTGTACTAAAAAGGATGTAGCCGCTGTGTAGGAGGACTAATGGCTTCAAACATAGTTCTCCTAAGTCAGTCCCACACAGATTTAGAAGAATGTGGGAAAAAAAAAAGTTTTGCTCTAAAATCCTCTCTGGGGACTCCATCTTGAGATATTTGGCTAAAGTTAAATGGCTAAAGTTAAATGCACATTGGGTGGTGTGAGTCATACTGTATCTTATTGGACACAAGTGTCACACCGTAAGTTGGGCATTGTAGGTAGATCTGGCGAGTAGAGAGGAGTTGGTGGTAATACAAGCCATGGCACTGTTTCTTTTTAAAGCCCTGTAGTCTCTTTTTCATCCTGCATTACTGTAAATCCACTGTTCACTGTCTCCTCTGGGATAAGACAGTCGGTATTATAGGAGAAACAGCAGGAGGAAAGATGAGAAGTGGAACAATAACGAGTACGGGAGGAGGAGGAGGACTGAGGTGAAAAAGAGGAGAAAAGAAAGAGGAGATAGAGTGGAGAAGGACAGAAATAGAGATTAGAGCACGGGTGTCAAACTCATTCACAAAGTGGGCCCAAATTAAAAACTGTGTCCAAGTCCAGGGCCAGACTAGATCCAATAATTATTATTGGTTTTAATATGAGCTGAGGTCAGGCGTGATGTTAGCGCATTGTAATCTTGAGGCAGCACAAAGCCACTGCGCCATTGACCAACAAAAATATGGTCTTAAGTCAATGGGACGGTATTTTCAGCAGACGACTCTTCAGTTTCCTGCATTTGCCATAATGTGCCAGGCAAAACTCAGATTGGCTTAATTGATGTTACACACACACACACACCTATGAATAATTCACATAAATACAACCTCCTTGCGCATTGCACCGCACTTTGCACTGAGACTATGCAACCTTGTAAAAAGCTAAATTGGAGAAGGACACACCCTAATGCGCCTTTCATCTCGCAGGCCGGATGTGGCCCGGCGGGCCTTGAGTTTGACACGTGTGGATTAGAGGGAAGGAAGCAAAGACACAACAAGGAGAGAGTACAGCCGGCCTGTCTGACCATCAGATATCCTTGACTGTTATGAACTGAAGGCGGGTAGACTTTGCTCATAAAAATGTTAGAGGAACATTAGAGGAAAACAGGTGGGCATAATTTACACAGCACAAGCATCAATTAATATTCCTGCTTACATCCAGTTTTGCAAACACACCCAGAAATACCCTTCATCCCTGTGCGTAATCTACAGAAAAACTGCTGATGTTAATTCACTGAGTTATTTTTGTCAGTGAAATGTGTGATCTAGGTTAAATCCCGGTATGTGCCTGGACCTTGTGCAACATTTAGAGTGTAGAATATATGAAAACAAAACACCAGGTAACATGTTCATGGTGTCAACTTTCAGCGATTTATCTTTGCACTTGAGCTGCGTCTCACTCTTTGAACAGACTTTGTACCAAAGAGCCAGTGGCTATAGGGATAAAGTCTGTTTAAGGTCCAGTACCGCTGAGTCAGATACGTTCAGCTGCTCCAAGTAATGTGGAGAGCAGTCCAGATTTGCAGCGAACGCGTGAGAGCAGCTTTCATCTATTACACAGTGCACATCATCCATCTGCTGCTCCACCTCCCTGCAACTCCCTGAACACAACAGACATAGAGAGAGCTGAGCTTCTTGCTACCAGGCAAAGCAGCTTGATGGACACGCTGTTGCTGTAGCAATGACTTTTTCTGTCTTTTTCAGTTCGAAATGACTCTTGAACTAAATTCTAGCAGTTTGAATTACACACTTCTCAGTGTTTCTAGCCATTCACCAAGCTCACGTAGTCTAAAGTGGGAATATAAGAGGCACCATTTTCTCCATTACGGATCAGAGGCCCATCAAAATGCCATTAAAGGCAGTGGTTCTCAAACTTTTTCTGTTGGGGCCCCCCTATTGAATCAATATTAGTACAACCGTTTCACTTTTCTTTCAATAATTTGTTGTGCAAATACATTTTTTTTGTTTTAGCAAAACAAATGATGCCAATGTTTTGAGACACAACACAAAGAGAGGTCTTTCTTCATCTCCTACCACATTTGCCATGAATCTAAGACTGCGATGTGTGTCGTCGCATTTGCTCGTCTTGGGTTTTGGTCGTCGTGAATCATTGTTCCGTTCGGCTGATGTTGGCTTGTTGTTAGTTTCCGAAACATTGCACAGTTTTCTTTTTGCCCCTGTCAGAAACTTCTCCATTATCCAAACCTTGTCGCCAGTGTAGATTTTGTTTCACTAAAATGAGTCGTGTTGTTAGTGACACAGCACTCAGCTGACCAATGGTGTAATCTGATCGCAAAACTCAACTCCAGAATGTCAAGTTACATAACATTACATTACATGTCATTTAGCAGACGCTTTTATCCAAAGCGACTTACAAGGGAACTGAGTACAACCTGCCAGGGGTGGCTCACAGGGTGCTTGTCTTAACCACTGAGCCACGCCACCCCTAATGTTTGTGTCAAGTGTCCAGAATGGCCACTTGACTCAAACATTCAGTTTGACAGAGGATAAGTGTAAATGGTTAAATGAAAAGAAAACGTGATGGCTTTAAGATGAAATCTATTATTTCATATGAACAAAACTAATCGAAGTATTTGTATTTATTTGCAATGCTAGTACACCAGTTCAGCCCTGTCACTCATGTGTGTTTTCAGTACATTTAAATGATGGAAATTTGTTTACATGCAAACATTATCTTTTTTCGACAGTGGTAGTGCAGATAACAGAAAAGTGATAGCTAAGAAGGAAACAAAAACGACGGGGAAAAAACACATCATATCTGCATGTGAGATCATCATCAAAAGTCTAATAAGGCAAGGCTGCCTAATTATATGGAAAAAACAAAACAAAAAAACAACTTTGTTGTTTGTGACACACGCAGACAGACGGGCCGATGTTTTAGAAAAGATCAGAGAGTAAAGATCAAAACAACAACAAAAAGGAAACTTTGCCTGTGCGCCTGCAGCTTCTCTGGATTGTGTGTAAACCGAAGTTGAGAACGCCGCATACGCCTTGACACAGACATATGAGCTCGCGCACGTGCACACACAGCAGGAGGGCTTTACTGATGGAGAAACACTGAGGTAAATACGGCCGATACTTTGGCTTAACTAGTCGGGTCATAGTGTACGAGAGAGAGAGAGACAGAATGGTGTAACTTGACACTGCAGTGTAACACTCCACCTGCCTGGTTTTAAATTAGATATCAGCTAATTTACAGGTAAAATATCACCACTTTAGAAGAGCTGCATTTATATTGTGCTTTTCTAGTCTTAATGGCTACCCAAAGCTTTACACTACACTTCACTTGCACCCATTAACACCCATATTCATTAATAAGATGATTAAACTATATGAATTCATTTCCCAGTTTTTGGGATGAATGAAGGGTGTTTATCTATCTAACTATCCACGCATCTATTCATTATGTCATATAATTTCAGTATTATAATGACTCTTACCCAGGGACACATTGCGATGTAGCCTATGGGAGCCAGGGATTGAACCCCTGACCTCAGGTGTGGGGAGGGAGAAGGATGTAGAGTAGAGATTATGTGAAGGAGGTCTGATGTGTGTAAAATGTGAGAGACCTGTTGGTTTAATAGTGTAAATGTTCTGTTGTTGTGACGGCTGTAAAACAATGATGGTGAAATTAAAGAAGCGACATGCGGCTGTTGCAGGAGAGACAGAGTGAGCCAGAAGAAAACATGCTCTGGAATCATAAAAAAGTTTGATGGTTCGACGCTTAATGATCTTCAGGAGAGCACAGTTGGCAATACAAAAAACCCAGGAGGTGCTCTTGGTTAAATGTTGATAAGGAGGAAAGTTTATCAGCTAAACAAATGGGTAGTAAGTAGGATAAGGCACAAGTGCAACAAGAGGTTTTTGGGACTCAGGAGGGATCTGACACCAACACCTTCTGGGAAGAATCCATGCACAGCTGTCAACATGTTAGTAAGTGAGACTCATCGACATTTAGCAACAAGCTCCACATCTATAACTAGTTTGGCAGAATGTTTTCTTCCCAGTACGCTTATCCAACCACAGCTCAATCATTTGTGCGCAAAATAAATGGAAGGGAAATTAGATTGTGATTCATTTCCAGTCGAACATGTGCTTGTTTTGGGATGGCTTGAATTCACTTCTTCCATTCACCTCACTCCCATTACCGTGTTCTACTTTTCATTACTTCATTGATTATTGAGCACATTGCACACATACTTATATCAATTATTATATTGAACGATTGAGACTTCTGCAGTGTGGAGACACACAATGGTGTTGTTCACCTGTGGAGACAGGCTGAGGAGAGGCAAGAGTGTCGCTATATCAATACCACACATTGGATAACAAGACAGCTGCCATTGCTCACAAGAAAAATACTAAAGCAGGAAGTGACGGGAGAGGGAGAGTTGGTGGAGGACAGATGACAAGTAGATGGGAGGGCAGAAAAGAAGAGGTGTGGCAGAAGACAAGGGGGAGCAGGAGCAAGTGAGATAGCTGCTTGATAAAGTGGAGGACATGTTGCAGGAGAACAGGGAATGGGTCTTCTCTCTTCATATGTATCAAAGACTGGAGGAGGAATGGAGCCGCAGAGAGCGGCAGCTGAGAGCTCAGCTGGAGGCAGAGACTGACTTTGGAAGTGTGACAAGGAAACAAAAGACAGCGGAGGCGAAGATTAACATGGAACCAGAGAAAGAGCAGAGGTTGGAGACGGAAGGAAAGGAGGGGAGAAGTAGCCTGAGGAAAGAGCAAGAGAATGAGGAGGAATGTGTGAGCTAAAGAGAGAGGGGAAGATAAAAAGGAGTGAGGGAAGGTGGAGCTTAAGAGACAGCTGCGAGGGGGATTGGGAGGATACAGGCTGTGAGAGTAGAGTAACAATGGAGGAGAGCACTGGAGTGAAAACTCAAATGATGGCTCAATGTTGGCCAAATGGGCGTCAAAGATTGGCCCTTAGTCCAATCAGAAGACATTCCTAAAGTCAAAGTGACCACATTCATTTATTTTAGCTCAAGTGTGAAGCAGAGGTTTTGCGACATTGACGTGTCTGTAGTTCCACATTCATATTCATGTTGCAACACTGAAAACAGTTTTCTGGCAAGAATGAACCTCAGAACATCTATGGATACTCAGCATGAAAGTGTGTGCAGCTGGTTTGATGATGGACTTTATTGATCCCAAAAACTGGGATGTTGTCTAAAGGCATAATATGTGATTATATATATACTGTAAACATAACGCTGTAGCTGCCAGTTAGCTTAATTTAGCTGAGATCAGTGCAAACAGTTAGCTTAATTTAGCTGAGATCAGTGCAAACAGTTAGCTATCTTAGGTCTTCCCGATGTAAAAATAAATATATATATATAATATATATAATAATAATAATAATAATAATGATGTAATCTATGCTACCAACATTTTAAAGAACAAATAAATAATCAAATGTTTTGCTTCATGCCTTGTGATTTGAATTGTGACTGTTCTGCTCTGTGGTGCATCTGTTGTAGGAGAGATCGACTTAAAATGTTGCTATGATTGCTATTAAGAAAACTACCATTAGTGTGAAACACTGTGTGATGCCAGACCTCCGCTTCATCTCTCATTATGTTACGTATGTTACCAAACACTGGGGATGCTTATGACATGTGAGACAATGCACCATTCTCCCATAGTTGAGTAATTAAATCTAATATTCTTTCTCGGGGAATGGACAACTAGGAATCAGCTTTCTAAATGTGTAAAGTGAGACAATGACTGACACTGCACGCAGGTTTTTATAGCGGAGGGACATGTGGTCCACCAACCATTTCATTACATCGGAGCAAATTGTCAATTGGCTTCAGGGGAATTGCTGTCTCTCTCAGCTGACACAGACAGTTAATCCTTATTTCTGGCTCACAGTCATGATGCCATGCAAGGTCGTTCATGTTGGAACTGGTGAGGTCAGTCTCAGACTGGGACACAGGACAGAGGCAAAAAAGCCTGTTTCAAATGCACAAATCTCTTGATCCCTAATGCTAGAAAAGATATCATTCTTTCAACTTTAACCATAACTATACAAATAAAACTTACAGTGATTTGTCACCTTTTTGGTAGTGACTATAAGTGTCCAGCACAGTATTTATTTGTCAGATATAGCAGGGCTTCCACGGAGAAGAAAGTAGGCAAGCATTACACAGCATCACACTAGTCCAGACTAGTGTTTGCTGTAATTAGATGTGTAAAGGCACAGTGACACTAATTTGCTTCAAAAGGCCCTCTGTACATGTCTATACCTGAGCCTCTATGAAATACTGTATGTTTTAATAGCTCGACTGCAACCAAACACTACACCAGATGCTTTCAACTTTTATCCTGCAGCGGCTCTCAGCCAAAAGTTGTTCATAATCAAATCCTATGCGTGAAGGTTGTTGTGGAGCTGAATTCATCTGCACACTTGAACCAGTAAATGCTTAAGACTCTGAAAAACAAATGTTGGCTGCACACTAACACAAAAAGTTACAGTTAATCAAAGGATTGATGTGTGAGGGAAAAATGTGATGTTCAAGGTATGATGAGATTAAAGGCCTGGTCATACTTAATTCATTCCACAGAGAGGTGCTTCCCCTTTTCCACATGTGCATACAAGCCCGCAGTTCCGTTCATATTCAGACGAGGGTCTAGCATTCCACTCATTCATCTCATAATCTGTTCCGGTAGCTGCAATTTCTCACCAGGGAAATCATCTTCATTTGTGTTTTCTTATATTGTTTGGGCGCCGAGATGTACTGTACATGTGTGGGTACATGGTAGACTTCTTCATACAACCCCAAGCAAGTTTCCATGGTTACCGTTTTCTTCGTTGTGTCTTTGGACCATAAGAGGAGTGTGCCACAAAACACGACGGGAAAGTGTGTTGTCGAGCGGACCTTTGCACACATGCGGATGTGAAAAGTATGACGTGACCCTTAAGTGATGTCACTTTGCATTGTGGGTTATGTAGGTGTTAAGAACACTGATGAATCGTTTGCTTCACTGATCAAGATAAAAATGAGAAATTACCTGAGGATGTTTGGTAACTTTTAACATTGAGAAAATATTGCACAATACAGGGGTGTAAAATCATTTGCTCTCTCATCATCCTCCTCTTCCTCACACGTCAGACACTGGTGTAATAAAATTGGATGAAGATGGAGCGAGAAACTACTTCTACTCACTCCAGTCAAAATTCCTCTGCTCCACCCTGATCACATACCCTAGTATAACAGTATTTCTGATTTTAGTACCAACAGAGGAAGCTGGTGGTCACGGACCACAGTTTGAGAAACATGGTATTCCATAACACTGCATAATTTAATGCTATCTAGGCTTGTATTAGGGACAGCTGAATGCATGGTCTTGTGACCCACATGTCTTATTAGTCTTGTTAGATAAAGAGAACTAGTGAAGTGTGAAAGTGTAGGGAATATCCATCTTGCATTATAGTGGATTTCCCCTTCAAACGTCAAACTAAGCGTGTATGAAATAAGCTAAAAAATGCCATCTTGAATCAAGAGGTTCCTTTCATCTCACCTGGCAATACAACACGGCGAGACGTCTACATGCTGTTGCTATGAGACAAACAATCTGATTTACTGAATTCTTAAGATAAAGACGATATATTTCAAACGTTGTGCTCTTAAAAAAAAAACCCACTGTCTTGCTTTAAACTAGCAACACACACACTCACCACCATGATTCAACTGGACAATGAAACCCTTGAGGGGGGAAGTTAGCAGGCACTGTGCTGATTCATTTTAACAAAGAAAATAATTATTTGTAATTAATGTTTCACAGCAAAGTGTTTCCAAATGTTTGCAGCCGAAAACGAGAGCATGAACATGTTAAACACATGATACAGTGTACTGTATTTCTAATTTTTATGTTGCATGCTTGCTTCCAGGAAATGCAGCGTTATCACAAGACGCTGGTCACAATAACTGAGGAGCATGACTGTGCGTGACTCTGTGACCCAGTGACCCACATACTGTACGTGGCCAACTTCAACTCAAACAAGGTATGTAATGCATGTGACCTAGTTTGCACACAAGGGACAAACTAAACACTAACTCTCGCAACATCGGCAGGGAAACAAAGTAGAGCTGAAACAATTAATCGATTATTAACCGATTACTAAATGAATCGACAACTATTTTGACAATCGATTCATCGGTTTGAAGGTTTTTTCATGATTAAAACGAGATTTGCGATTGTTTAAGCTTCTTAAATGTGAATATTTTCTTCATTTATTTGCTCTGGATAACAAAGAAATCATTCAAAGTTAATTATTTTGGTTTGTGGAGAAAAGAGACATTTGAGAACATCATCATTTCCAGGTTTGACGAACACTGATCAACTTTTTTTGTAACATTTTCTGATATTTTATGGACAGAAATAATCGACAGATTAATTGGTTATGAAAATAATCGTTGCAGCTCTAAAACAAAGTCAAGTATGTTGCGTTGGATGGTGAGATTGATCTCAGTTTCTACAACAATGTACAGTCAGTCACATTATTCCTTGTTTTAGTTTTCTGACACATTGAATTGCTTTTTATTCATTTTTACAGTATGTTTGGGTATGGTACATACTAAGGATACCTATTATCACAAACGAGATTATGTACCGATATTAGTCCGACACAGTCCTTTTTAACTGTGAATATAGGACTCTTGGATTGTATCGGATTTTACATTTCTATCTGTCCGATATGCGATCCAGTGATTACGGAGTATCGTATCGGCTCATCCCTTTATGCTGTAGTACAGTTTGCATTATGATCCAAATAGTAATGCAGAAGAAAACACACCCACGTAGTACGTTGCAAAGTCTGTGTTTGGGTCATGTAATGGACTATGCACTGACTTTGGTGGATGATTGCATATTCAAATAACATAATTTAATGGAATACTGTCGAAAAAGGCTTCGCGAGGGGACACGGTAACACATTTGTGCCACGTCTCCCTTTTCTCATTCACCTTCCCTTCCTTTACACTCACTGACACGTCATTCTTTATTTCACATAAATAATCACTGAGGTGACACAACTGCAATGCAGCGACACACAGTTCTCTGTCTATAATGATTTACTGCAAGGTGACTTCTCCTCGATGCCCTTACTGCACAATAGTCATTCATCATACACATACACACACACACACAGACCAATTTAAAGCACAGTGATAAGATTCTATCACAATCAGTTCCTGAAAATAAGTGACTATAAACGTGAATGCAAAGTGAGTGATGAAGTGGAGGGTAGAGAATGAAATCAGATTTATCGACCGTTTATATACCATGATTAAACGTCAAAACAAAGTCTAAACCAAACCTTAAAGGGCCATTGTGTAAAAAAAATGTGTTTAATCTAATGTGCACACTGGTATCTAAAAAAGAAGTCTACTCTGCGGATAAGCGTTATTATGTGAAACGTGTAAATACATCCTCAGTACTTTGAAGGTTTTTCTATTAATCTTAATCACCAGTGGGTAGATTGTAAAAATGAGCTTAATGCATTGTGCAGGATCAACCTCACTGTAGCCTTCATCCATGTGCCATCGCATATTCATTAATGTGTTACAAGACAAAATCATTTTTTAGATTTTTCTTCTGTTTTTTTTATAATTAACAGAGCATTTATTTCTCAAAAACAATTAAGTGACTAATAAGGGATACTTTGACCTTTGGCCACAACTAACTTTCCAGGTTGTGGGGTTAAGGCAACATACAGTATGTCACAATTTTTGAAAGTTTGCACTTTAAAACAGTTACTCACACTTCACCTATTGTGAAAGACATGATAAAAGTGTCTTGCCCTGAAAGACACTCAACATTGCTTTCTTTCCTCATTCTGTTTGGAAAGAGCAAAACAGTCACATCTTAACAAACATAGGTAAATGTGACAAGAGAGCCGATTTAGAGTCTCCCAAGTCGAGATGTGCAAAACAGTTGTCAGAATATTTCCTGTGACATCAAAACTAACCAGACAATGACAACAAAAAGCATAATGCTTGTCCCACAGTGCTTTGCGGCATTCTGATGTAACCTGATTTTAGAAATGTCACATTTATGTAATTCTTTGTAACCGATGTGGGAAAGCCCCAGTTTCTTGGCCATGAGTACATGTAAGCTGGGTTTCTAATCAGTTTACCTCCATGTGTGCATCATAAAAGCTAAAAAGAAATGCTATTGCAACAGTCCAGCGAGACGGCATCTTGTGTCACTGTTCACTACCTACACCCAGGATTTACCCATAATATAAAGGTGGGAAACATGTTGCTAGATCTTTCAACTTTCCATCATAAAAACTGTTCAGTAAAGGTTTTTCGAGGACATTAAAAAAAGGCCATTGCATCATTGCGCCGCCCGATGTTGCAAGGGACAGAATTCCTGAATGCATATGCAAAAAGAAGTTGTGTGAAGTGTTGTTATGGAAACGGTGCTACATGTCTTTAGCAGGAACAGATGGACGCAATTCAGTTGCGAGTTCACAGACAGACTTGAGTTTCCTTTCCCTTTGTGTGTTGAACAGCACTCAGGAAACAGAAAGTGAGTGGCTGACAGTAATTGAATGGATTGTTGTGCAGTGACAGTGTTCATTAACAAAATCTGAAAATCCACTCTGAGACACAAAATAACTGAGCAGATGAAAAAAAAAAACAGTTCAATAAATCGCTCTTATTCACAGTGGAATGTGGAGAGAGAGAGCTGAGAGACTTTTCAATACAACTGAATCCATGAGCAGACACAAAGGACTCCAGCCTGAGGGTAAATTGCAAATATCAGGAGGCCGAATTGAACAGTTGATTAGAGACCAGTGTTACAGCTCCCTGAACAAAGAGTGAGGGAGGTGAAGATTGTGGAGGATTACCTCGCGTTCATTCATTACTGCTCTCATTCATTACAGGAGAGCGAACGTTTGGATCTGCCCACTCATAATACTGAACCTGTGTGCGGTGTGGATTTATTCAATGAAAACAATGACTTTCTGAATCACTGGTCATCAAACACCTCTGTATTAAAAGGATTTTTCTTTTCAAATGTGTACTGTGAGAAACACAACTCGTTCTATTAGTTTCTCCCTCATCTTTATAAAACCCCTTCTTCCAAAAAAAACCCCAGTTGTGTCTGGGAAAAGTGAGGCTGACAATTAGAGTCTATTCTACGATGGTGTAAAATGTGGGATTTTTTGGTAATGACTCTTGATCTTTAAAAAATTGATTGCTCACATAAATTTCTCAGACTCTCCATTGGCTACTGTCATGATGGCTGCAAAGCAATCATCAAACAACCTCTTTCAAATTAGTCGCCCAAAGAACGTCCTTCATGTACAAATGACAAAGCATGAGTGTCCAAATCATTAAATTGAATATTTCCCCACTGTATGTATGAGACACAGAGATTCAACAGATGAGGAGAAATGGATCAGCCCCACGGAGAAACAATCAGGTGCACAAGGTCAAATCAGTCTTATATTAAACAAATAGAATAACAAGGCCTTTGACACACATGATGCGCAGGCCGCGGTTCGGTAGCGATATAGTAAATTGTAAAAAAATGTACTATACACTCAAATGACATGGATATCCAGTTATCCATGTCATTTGAGCATCAGTGTAACTATAAAATGTGTAATATACAAATAAATGAGTCTGTGGACTCTTCCTGAAGTTTTAGTTATTTATCAGACAACAAAAGGATTTGGTGTAAAAATATCTTCTACGACAGCTGGTAACTAAGCTCGCAGTCCTGGCACCAAGAGGCAGCAGCAGACGAGCAGACGAGCAGACGAGCAGACAGCAGATTTGGTGTTACATGTGGACTAGGACAGTTAAAGCAGGTTTGGCAAAGAGAAACAAAAGCATACTGTGTGCTCAACACAAGAAGCCCGTGTCATGAGGTGTATTTGTGCAGAAAACAACAGAGAAGACGAGGAAAGATGACAACACTCTAATGGACGATCAAACCCTAAAAAGGCTATAATGCAACATCACGGATGTCGACTCCCATAAAACACCAAAGAACATATTTACATTTTTCAAATTAATATAAAAAACAAAACCTCTCACAGAAATAAAGAGACATGTGTGTTTGGTTGGTTTTGCTTCAAATGTAGGTATGAAGACAACCAAGTGAAAATATCACTGTAACACGTTATAGAACATTTGTTTCTAAAAATGGTAGTAAAGTGTAAAGATGTCAATACAAGAAACCAGGACAAGAGGCTGCAGTTCATCAGTGATGGAAATAACACAATCCTAAATATAATGTACTGCATATTGTGTTGTATAAAACCCCCACATCCAGCTGTGAATATCTGCAAGGCATTGACTTGAAGGTGTTGGCAGTTCAGGTTGCTATAGAGACAGTTATATATCTGTGAATCACTATTGTCACAGCCCCGCTGGTTTCCTGGATTAGATGTAAATGAAATCGGTAGTTGCAGTAAATGAAAGAAGATTAATGTCAATTACTTGTGTTCGTGCCCCTTAGTGAGGGCAGGTGCATGTAGTTTTGACTTCTCGGTGCTTGTGAAAGGTGGAACGGATCAATACGAGCACATTGGTGGAATAAAAGAGTAGAAAATGACAGATCAATGGAGGCAGGACCGACCAAACAACAGTGTCTGCAACTTAGTGACGTTACAGACCCGCGGCTACTTTTCTTTTCTTCAAAAAAGCAACTAGCGACAAATCTAGCGAGTCAGGACTTTCTGGCATAATCCAAACTTATTTCCGAGAAGTGAGCTTCATCTAACTGTATGTACTGCGGGCAGAGAGTCGGTCTGACTGTACACACAGAGAGGGAGGGAGAGAGAAACACTGTGACCACACAGATGACACAGAGTCTGCAGGAGGCCACAACAGTAATTCATAACACAGCACAGTTTCCTTCACCTTCTTCAGCACCCAGTTTCACTTCTGCCTCACTCTTGTCTGAATAGCCTTTCTCTCTCTCACTTCTCCATCACCTGCTTAAAACATGGTTTGCAACATGTCCGATTTAGCAATTCCAGTCAATAGTGAAAAAAGGAAGATGGGAATGTGGATGTGAACGGCCATAAGAACTTTTTCCTCCTCAGTGGAACGAGGAAACACCTTGCTGTGGCTGAAATTTACAGAAGCCACCTATGTCTGTTCATTTGAAAAATATGTGTGTTCTAGGAAATCTAGGTTGTGTAGTGTAAGAAAACCACAGCATACAGCATACCTTTGTCATTGTCTGTCAGGCCAGTTATTAGCAGCTCCTTGCCAGAGCCCACACACTGTACAACTGTCCAACACTTCAGGGGAACAAACAAGAAAGAAAAAGCTGCCCAAAGAGAGACCACCGTGCACATGTGACAGTGGAGACCAGAGGGAGACAAATCAGGGAAGCATGAAAAGCAGAGTGGAGGCCATTAAGCCTGAGGCCAGCAGCTAAGTTAAGCTTGAGTAATAACCCACCAACCCACATACCACACAGCCAGCATTTGGTGTGAAACTCAAGCATACAAACTTCAGATCAACTGACCTGTGAGGACACTATTATAATCAAAACATCGTCTCACATACCTTAAGTGACATCTAAACATCCATTTTCTACCGCTTATCTGCGGTCGGGTCGCGGGGGCGTAGCAGCTCGAGCAGAGAAGCCCAGACTTCCCCTGACAATTTTGCCAGTAGAAAGCAGCAACAGAGGTGTTTTAGTTGCAGAGTCTCAACGGACAAATATCTGCATGACTTACTGTCACTATCATGTCAAAACTGACAAAAGTCTATCTGTCTAGAATAAAAACTATGAAAAACCCCAGAAAAGCTCAACATTGTTATGCACTTGACTCTCATAGAAATTGTATGTCTCAAAATTTGTGTGCACGGCGCGTCTTTACCGTCGAACATATTGAGATATATATAATATAATATGTTCTGGACGTGGCCAACTTTAAACGCTCACGACAGCAGGAGAACGTCCAGAATATTCAGGTGCTGCGTGGGACGCTCACCCATTCTCTCGCTAATCAAGCTTGGCTTTTCTTTATTTTCTGTCACGATATGTTTATGTAGTAGGTTTCATGGATTTCATCATTGGTGATGGAGGACACCATTCCCACCCTGGGGTCACAGTCACTCCCAGTGTGTGACTTTAAACACAAACTACACCAGCTGCTTCTCAGTTGTGTAAACCTGAACTTGCTGTTACCAAGTCAATAACAAAAATCAGCACGTTACCTGCACTTAACTGCACAGCTACGAGTGTATGTGCTCCACAGGCACAGTTAAAAGGACTGTGACATTAGAATGACCCACCATAGGGAAGTTAACTAAAGCGTGTTGCCTCAGGGTGCCAAGGCTCTCATGAAAACAAGCCAGTCATGAATGGATCTCAGTGTTACATAGCTTTGGTGAATGGCTGTCTGCATGCAGCAGCAGGGGCAGCTGGTTTCAGTCAGATGTGGAGTGTATAAGCCCATGTGATGCAGACTAAACAGTAGGGCAGAGGCAGGGAGGTCAGAGTATCAAGGCGGCTTACAGGAGAGAAAAAACTGGGTCACTTCTCGCTGACATGAATGCTGGAATGTGACGCTGGAATGAGCCGTGCAGTTGCGATTTTAACTATGAAATATGGATTATTCTGTTCCAGTAAAATCTCAGTGGCGGTAGTTAGTTAGTGTTTGCATTCTGCAAATGCCACGTTGCTTTCAGCTAATTTCAAGTATTTGTCATTCCGTCACAGTGTATTTCAAATATTACGATGTGAATGAAGGTGCGGCGATGTGGGTGTGTTTCAGTGCGGTGTTGAAATTCTGAAATATTGCCATGCTGAGTCAGCCAGATGGGTTAGGCTAACCTCTTGTCCCTCAAACCCCGATCTCTTGCTGCCTTTGTTTTCCAGCTTCATCCCTTCTCGTCGAGGTAACGTCCATTTGTTGACACAGATGAACTCTGAAGCAGGACTTACAACCACTGTACAGACAACCATGTCTTCAGACCAGGCACAGCAGCCTATCTTTTAGAATTCTGTACAAACTACATTGTTTTATTTTTTCACTATATTAGAAACAAAAACTAACCCTGAAAAACCAAGAAAAGAACAATAGTGCTTTAGTTTACGTAGCTTGCGTTTTAAACCCGGCTTATATGACCTATTGGTCATTGTCTGCACATTGTTTGAATCACTTGATTTATGAATGAGAGGGACAAGAGGACGAGATGACTTAAATTACACCACCTGACACACCGCAAGCTCAA
Source organism: Solea senegalensis (assembly GCF_019176455.1). NCBI lineage: Eukaryota > Metazoa > Chordata > Actinopteri > Pleuronectiformes > Soleidae > Solea > Solea senegalensis. Next base: position 10,109,323 of record NC_058021.1, read on the forward strand.
ACACTCTACTATTACACTTACTCGTCCAACAGTAACAGAACCAGGTCACTCTCAGTCGAGTATCCCTCTGCTACACTAGCGAATGAAAACCAGGCCAATATTCTCCCTTGTCCAGCCTCTTTATTCTATCACTCTGCTTTAACCATCCTCTCAGTGAATGGTTCCACCTGTGTGTGCAATGTTCTGGACCAAAACCAGAACGAGCAGCACTGACATTGGCTTTACCACCAGAAATGTAATGATTTCACGTAAGAATCATTTGTGGCCAACAGTGAGTGGCCCTCACCCTGACCCAAATGTCTTAGGAAAGGTCTGAAATTTAGTTTTGGGCGTTTGCACATTAGCTGATGAGAAAAGCACTCCCAGGCATTGCCATAAACTTCCAGATGTTCCAATGAGTGATGGTTTGGTGTGATGTGTGCGTAAGAATGAGGAACAGATAGAGGAGGGAGTGGCACATATTAGAGCTGAAGCTGGGGCAATGCTGCAATTACAGAGACAAGACAAGAGAGAGGGAGATGTGCTTCGAGAAATGAATCAAGCCAAATGTTTGTCTTTAAATCTGATGAATTATTTACACCACATTTACTGTGTAGTGCAGTTTGAACCCTGCTCAGCACTAGTCCGTGTTATGCCTTTGTGTGATCTTAAAATGACCACAAGCCTGGAGTGCTGTTGGTTTTATTTTTCACTGGTGTGTGTAGTGTTACTGCAGGAATGGGAGCAATGATCTAAGGTGGTGTAAAGTGATGACCAACTGCTCCTGGTGCAGCCTGAGTGATGAGAAAAACAAACAGTTTCTGGTGAGGAGATGCCACTCCTGTAAATCTCTTTCTAATACCCTGCAGTTATGTTGTTCCCCCACGCAACAATAACTCACAAAGCATCCAATAGTCGCTTCTCATAGGATGCTGTTAGATAAAGTCATTACTGAAATACCCAGAGGATTTTTTCACAACCAGACACACTCACTCACAAACACACAGCATAGGTTTAAACATTACACTTATTGAGCCTCACACACACACACTATACCAATAACAATGAAATAACGCAGTGAGAAACAGGCACATGATTCTGTGTATGTAGTCGAGTTGACCACATGCAGCTGGTTTGCCATTCACAGCCACTCATACACTCACAGGCAGCAATTATCACTCTATCCCCACTATCCATCCAGTCATCTGCAGGGCAGACAAGCCCATTCAGTTCTAAACTAATATTTAGTGGAGCTGTCACACAGACTGTAATCGCACCCCAACTCTGCCAACTCTGCAAAAAGGAGGTTGTTTACTTCACCTCTGAATGAAGTCTTGAGATATTAATCTTAGCACAGTAATAGGTTTGTATTCAGAGCAACAATAACCCAGAATGACCTCTCGGCTATAAATGTGCTAATGAGAGAATGTAATGAGTCTTGGTCCAAGTGGATTTCCCCCACCTGAGGCTTGTCTCTTAATAAAGCTATGTGTGTGGTGTGTGTATTATTTATGTTGTTTATGAGTTTTGGAGTACATAGATATTATTTTAGACTGACTTCATGACTTCTTCTCAATTTATATCCACTTCAAAAAGGTCCAGTGTTTAAGATTTAGGTGATTTTTTCTTTCCTATTTGGCACCAATGGAAGAATAAAATTATTGTTTTTATTTTTGAGTGGAGTGTACACTCATCTGAGTGTATGAATTGGTGTTTTCATTACCAAAAGAATGAACCCTTTATAGTCAAAACAGGCAGGTCTTCTCTACAGAGGCTGAACATTACACCTTTTAAGCTTTAATGGTAACTGAAGGCTACCATAGGTTCTCCTACATGCTTGGAAGGGATGGGTGACGTGAGACATATTCAGCTGCAACATGTAACTTCCGTAGCATATGATAGTATCATCAGTTTACAGCAAGTTCGTGTCATCGAACATCACTCACCGGAGTAACAAAAGACAAGTATACGCAAAAACAAGTGTACACTTGCTCATTTGTAATAGAAGTATTAGACATCTGGTAGCACTGTCATTAGTCCCTGTTTACCTGTTAAGTTTTAAGATCCTAATGTTTTGCACAGACGAACACAGATTAATGTCACTTTATCCCTCTGGTTTGTACTACGATCAAATTTATTTTCATATGTCTTGTTGCCTCTTTCTCATTTTTCCGTCAGCTACACCAATCAGCATGAGCCTTTCAACTGCCACTCTGCCCACTGCATTAAGCTTTGCTCATTTTCAACAGTCAAACCTCATTTCACAGCATGAAGTCTACTTGCGGGCAGAAATGGAGACTTTGAAAAGGCCCAACACTCCGTATTCTTCCAGGTTGCCCCATCGCTTGCCGTGAAATCTCTCAGATACAAAACGGTTAAAGTAAGACGCAAAGTATGTGCTTTGAAGTAAGCCTAAGAAAAGAGAAAAAGTGTTTATGGGCAAGACTCTTTGCTTGGCAGCCATCTTGGCAATGCCATTGGGAAGAGAGAAAAAAAAGACTAGACTTCTATGTAAATGCATGAGAAGTGAGTCAAAACTGCACTGTCACTGGCGCATTAAAGCCCGGTTTATTCTCCATCACTTGAAGCTCGCCTCTCTTTTCCAGCACCACCACAATTTTCTCACGCCAAAGGCACCAACATATTTTGTCACGCGTGAAGTGATTACCAGTCACCATCTCCATGTAGACATTTCATTTTCCAGTGTTGAAAATGTTCCCTGTAGCTCAAAATCTCAACTTCATCACATCCATCAATTATCAACACTGTGAGAAAGCACACCTGAATACAAATATACATGCTGACACTACCAATAATTATGATACAGTGTAAATTGGTAACGGAAAGGTGAAGGTGTGCGATTACAGGGAGTAAAGTTCAAGTGACTATTATAAAATTCAGTGATAGTCTACATGTATAAAATATCCAAAGAAATAATCTGATAATAAAGAACAGAATGAGGCTTAACATGCTTTTTTCCCCTGAGTTATACTGCTATTACACACGCACAAGGTTTCACAACAACGGCCTCTTTTACAGCTCAATCTAGACCATCATGACCTGTCACACTCTCAATCATTGCCTATTGCTTCGTCCTTCACATGAGGGTCACGGGGACACTGGAGCCAATCCCAGTTGACATAGGGCGAAAGGAGGAGTACACCCTGGACAGGTCACCAGTCCATTGCAGGGCCAACATTTAGAGACCAACAACTACGGTCAATTTTGAGTGTCCCGTTAACCTCTACATGTTTTTGTACTTGTGTGAGGAAACTGGAGTAACCAGAGAAAGACCACACGCACACCGGGACACCATGTAAACACCGCACTGAAAGGCCCTTGGTCGAACCAGGATTCAAACTGGTGACGTCTTGCTGTGAGACAACAGTGCTCGACGCTACTCTGCCGCGTGGCCCCTCATGACCCTGTCACTGTCACGTCATAATCCTTACAACTGATCTTCAAATATCTGCAGTTCATAAGTGGAGAGATTATTAAACATGCGTCGAGGCAGTTTTAAAACAAAAGGTCAAGAAATTTAGCCAAGAATTCTTTGTTTTAATTCTCACTCACGTTCTTGTCGTTCAGCTGCAGATTTAAGATCAAAACGTCCAAATTAAAACTTGAATGAGATGACTTCTTTTTGAGGTTGAAGAAAACAGGCTCTTAACATCATCTCCAGAGAGCAGTGCACTTCTAAGACATTTGAGATGATCGGTAAAAAAAAAGGGAGCAGATGCAACAAACTGCAGGATCTCTTTCCGCTTTCCGCGGGGTAACAGACAAAACAAACCATGTTGTTATGTCAAATATCAGCCAACAGGAGAGAGAAGGAGATGACTAGAGTCAGATCATAAGGCCTGTTTTCATAACACACACTTTCCCTTCCCAGCAGGTGTGTGTCGGCACATGAGTGTCCATGATGTGTGTCTAAGGTCACTTCTAACACGCTCATTTTAAAGCTGCTGTTCACTAGAGAAGAGAGAAAAACGCTGTCTATTACCTTTAGACACGCACGTGTAGATGGGTATTTGGAGTGTTGCATAACATGATCCAAAGTTTCCCGGGAACAGCTCACACCATCTTCCAAAGCACGTGGAATAACATCCAAATCGCTCTTTGTAAACTCATTTTCCTCTCGTGTCCATAATAATAAATAACAATAATAATAATAAAAGTACACAGCTGGACCTCTACAGCAAGATGTCAGCTTACTACAGCACAAACTCCTTTACTCACGAGCGAAAGCACAGAAAGAGAGCCCAAACCTAGGTCATGGCTGCTCAATTCTTACAGTGTCTATACAGCAAAATTGAATAGTTTCTCCTTGGGCTTAATCAATATTCCAATTTCATTAAAATCCTTCCTTCAGCTTTTTTGTTATGCAGCTCACGGACAGACAAAAACAAAAAACATAACCTTCTTGGTGGAGTTAATGATAGAAAGACCAAGACCACAATAATAATAATAATGATATGTACTGTTTTTATACAAAAACACTGCCAGCACTTGATAAGAATTAAATGGCACTTCTCCCTTCTCACATAAAGTGATAAGCTAATCACACATCGGGGGAATTTTGCACTTCAACACTTGGACTGGAGGAGCCAGGGATCTCAACATTTTGATTAGTGGTGATTAGTTTGGTTTCCTGTCGCAACATTAAACATTCATTTATAAATAAACTTGTTCAAAACAGGTGTCAACAACATGTTTGCCGTGACCTCAGTTTCCAGTAGAAAATGGAAATAAAATTGACTCAGTGCATTGCCAAGGAAGTAATTCTGAAACAAACAACAAACCTTATACAAATGTCCACAATCTAATATCTTAATAAAGGATGGCACTACCGTGATATTGCCAATTCACTGCCATTGCTCCACCTAACCCTTACCCTCACAACTCTAATACATGTAAATCGCAACATATATTATTTGATTTGTAGTTTGGGTTAGCTCGATATTTTTCCATATACAAAATTACACACCTATGTTAATGTCTTCCAACTAAACTGAAGTTAGCTGTGAATGCTGTTTTTGTTGGTTAGTGGCTGCAGATACCATAGGGGGCTTTGGAGAGTCATATCCATTTCTACAGCAGGAGTGGATACAGTCAAAAAAAGACTGGGTTTCCTATGTCTTGGAGGGGATCATGTAGTCAGCATGTATGTAAACAAAAATAAGCAGTGAGTAGTGTGTAGTGAGAAACTTATGTACTCTTAGTGTGGCGCATAATACTCACGATCCAAGCCGTTGATGTACTTCATGGATATCTCACAATGTCCCCACACGGCGCTGACAATGGGATACAACTTCTTGCCCTTCAGCCCTCGAAACGCCACTCCTAGATACTGTCCATCTACCATGAAGCTCAGGGTTCCTTCATCCATATCCAGAATCACGAGCAGGGAGTCCGGCGGTGTGAACGACTCCTCTGGCTCGAGAAAACATGGGTAAGATGGAAGTGAGCTGTGAGCCCGGTTCTTACTGTCATGATAGAGCCGGTTGCGTCCCAGATCCCAGCCCCAGGACTCACAGTCTGACCCCACCAACGCCGTGTACCCAACGGAGTGTAAAGGAGCTTCTGATGTTGCAACTCCAACTATTGCATGGGTGCCTCGCTGCCGAGAGGGCCAGTGGATCTTCCACACGTGAAGACCTCTTGTGTATCCGACGTGCCCCCGAATGCAGTCTGTGCTCTGAGCGACCGGGTGCCGGTGAAATGTCAATTTATCTTCGTCTTTGATGAAAATGTTGAGCGAGCGGTCATCAGGGTTCCACGCGTGACGGTGCTGGGTCTCTGGTCCAGCGCATGGCATGTCCAGCAGGAGATCCAGCCTGGGAGGTTTGGAGAAATCTGGGCCTCTTAGCGCCGGGTGCTGCCGGCGATGAGCCAAGGGCCGATAAGACGGGGAACCACCACTTTCCCCGCGACTGTCTACCGATTTTATCCCACCAGATATCTTCTGACCCATAGCTGTAGTGAAAGGGTTGGCAGAAGGAAGGGGGGGCGGTGCTTGAGCAGGTGGGTGCTGTGCTGTGTGGAGCTTGATGTTACCTCATCAATGCGGTGGAGCTGTGAGAGAGTTCCTAACTGGTGATGGTGGAGGGAGATGAAGGAGGAGGAGGAGGTGATGAATGAAAGATGTGTATGATCTGGTTTCATGCCACATATGTCTTCAGGAAGTCAGAGTGGGAGCTGCTCCTGTTAAGAAAAAGGAGAGAAAAAAAAAATTAAAAGTAGGTATTAACAGCTGCTACTTTTCAACAAACAACAGTCTCGGGAAGGAACTAGAAAAAGAACGAGAGATGCACAGAAAGATGATGATTAAAAGGGCACAGAGAGAGGAACAATGTTGGCAAAAAAAACTACTTTTTAAAAATGTTCACAGATTTTTTTTTCTGGCTTTGTTTCGATTGAAATAAACAGTGAACATAATGATGCACACACACACAATACACATTCCCTCTGACTCATTCTACATCCTCCCAACACAATCACGCAACAATACCAGTACAAGCATGGAGCCAACCAAACATTCCCCCGTTGTGCAACACTGCTCACAGTGACACTAGGTAATGTCATTTTCTGCAAAGTCAGGCACTGAGTTTAAAAACCAAGACAACAGGAGAAAAACAAACACACAGGTAAGGACTGACCTCCAAATCTCTGTGAGAAACCAAACCACCCTGAGTTTATAGAAAGGTAGCTTGGTAGTCTGCTTATGTTCATTCAAAGTGACGGCAATTTCTGCTAGTAACCACAGTTGATATTGTAGTTTCAAGTGTGAATATCAGTTCCATGGTGATGTCATTTTTGGTGGAATATGTAAGTTTCCTGTGTGGGTGTTTTAATTCAAAGTAAGCCAGTTTGATTCACTTTCAGTTTTGGTTCATGCCATCAATTTGGCTTATACATACACACGATCTTCTCTTTTTAAGTGACACTTAGACCGTTGTCTGCTATATAAAGCTGCCTTCTATTTGAACACAAATGCAGTTGTGATAAATGTATTCACACAATCTAAAGGCAAATCAAAGATGTGCTCTCTCACTAGTGGTTCAGTCTGTGGTTTAACTGGAGCAATCTCTTCCAGGAAAGCCAGCCGGTGCTTCCTGTTCACAGGAAGAGTCAGTCACACCATGAACAGACAGGGAAGTGGATGAGGAAAGTGTGTACACTGCAATAATTGTCAGTAAGAGTGATAATGATTTATGTTTCAAACATTAACACTGCCTACAGATAAAAAAGGCTTGAACCATTTCTTTCTCTAAAACGTGAAGTGCAGCAAAGTTATTGTTTTAATCAGTGAGTTTTTATTTTTAACCAGGTACACATATTTCTACCACCCCAGTCAGCCACCCCACCGCAGAGTGAGATCATGGTTTAATTATGTGTACATTTCTCACACACTCACACACACCGTCTAATTTAGAATGTTAGCATTTTTCCTAGCTGTATCTCTTTTATCTCACGCTTTAAATTAGGTAATTTGCTGGCGGGCAATGTGTGCTACCACTCGGTTCACTCCTCAACACACACACACACACACGCACGCACAGAAAGAGAGAGACTGCTTACTCAAGTGTGTGTCATCACAGCAGGTGGGTTAAGGGGGGACCGTGTACATGGAAGATTCCAGAGTTATCACTGCCGAACTTTAGCCAAAGAAAGCACCATCTAAACCCTGTGTGTGTACGTTTGTGTCTCAGCTCCAGTTAATAACATTCAACTAGTCTACAGTATAAGAAGGAAGAAAGAGAACATATGGACAGTAGTGTGCACCTGGTGTGTGGGCTGGCTTCATCTGGCTTCTCCTGCTGCACTACTAACAAGCTCCAGTCACAAAAGCCTGTGTGTGAGTGTGCGTGTGTGCCTGCCTCAGACTGTCTTTCATTAAAAAGTATCCGACAAGCTGTGACTGGGCAGACAGGGCTTTGAAGTCACACAATCACAGACTCACACACGGGCATAGGAAACCGCTGAGAAACCTCTCACTCACACTCATGCACCACCCTCACGGAAAAAGACCAGAGATGTTTGTGGGCTTTTCCACAAACATCCAGTTTAAGTTCTCTAGAGGATTCAGACCACTGTGTCTCGATGTGAACTCATGACTGAGGTTTTCTGTGTCGTGTTGAATACAGTAGCGTTTATTGTTTATCTGTGATTGCTTGTTACTGTCTAAGTGGACCAGTCAAGGACAGCAAGTGACTTACAAGGCCCCAGAGAATCAGGACTAATGGCTTGACAATCAATCAACCTTCTTGTGCAGTTTCTTTTTACCCAAATCTTGCCAAGAAAAAAAAAAGCATCAACCAATGAGCATTAGCGTTTTCTATTAATTATCTCAACCACAGACCCACAAGAACTTGACATAATCTTCCAGTTAGCTGATTGAGGCCCACCAGGAAGTAAGAATAGTTATGGTGTATAGCAGCCAGGGGGCGACTCCACTGGTTGCAAAAATAAGTCTGATAAAGCACGGTGCATATGAGTGGGCACCAGTGTGATTGACAGGTAGCATCGTCCAGGTGCTTGTTTGCAGGCTGATGATGTAACGACTGGTGACATTCTATTCTATTCTATTTCATAAGCCAGAAAAGTTGAAATTTCATGTGAGCAACTAGAATGGCACTCCAAGGCTCAACAGTGCCCTTAAATATAATTAAGAACCATAACCTTTAAGCAATGTTCTGAATTTGCCCCCGTATCCAGATACATACAAATTTAATGTATTCTACCTTTGCTGAGGCAGGAAGGGAGTGAGAGAGAAGGAGGGAATATACCCAACACAATCCCTCTACAAAGTTTGGTGAATACACTTCATTTACCTGTAATCAAACATAAACATTCGTACCAAACATAACAATGGTAATAATGGTATTTAATGTATATGTAATAAAAGAAAATGTAATTTGTCATGATAACATTGTTGATGTTAGTCATGTCATTCACGTTCAGGTGATCCCTTCTGTCCATAAACCTGTCAGGTCAAGGTCCGAGTGATGCAGTGTGGGAACTTATGAACTGAATAAGTTGTGAAGTTTAAGTTTAAGCCTCATGTGGCAGGTGCAAATACAGTAGGTCCACAAGAACAAAAGTCTGCAACACTCCTTCAGGCATTTAATGAGAGGTTTTGTGACATGAAAAGTAAACAAGAGGAACTAGGAACGTCTCGGCATGTTTCTTTAATGTGGAACGGGCATTTCCCTAAAGTAATATTTTAATTCTCCTTGCAGCAAAAGGTTTATAACCTTTTAATAAAAACAAAAAAAAAACTTCATGACCTGCCACAGAGACACGAGGCACAATCTTCAGAAAAACGGGCCGCACGATAAAAGATTTGATGAGCTGCAAATAAAACATTGTCGATGATCACACTCAGCAGCTTCATCCTGAGATATTGAGGTGTGTGCCTTTTTCTCCCACTGGCTACAACTCGGCATTAGAAAATATCAGCAGTGTGCAATATTTTTGCCTCACCTGTCCGGGGTCAGTGAACTCAAATTATTCCAGGCACTGTGAGCTCTGCTTTGAGAAAGTAATTCTTTTTTTGTGTTAATATAAAACTTGTTCTCATGGCTCAAGCTGGAAATTCAGCAAAACGGCACAAAAACTCAGCAGTGAGGAAACAATTTGTCATTTGACAAGAGGAAAAGGTCAAACTAAAGTCTCATTATACAAGTGATTGTCATTTTCCTCTTCCTTTTTGTTCTTCTTTTGCTTTTACTCACGGACCTCGACGTCATCTCCACCATTACATAACTCGTTTTAAACCACTGTGACCTCGTTTGAACTTTGACTATTGTGCTAAATTACAGCAAATTTGCTTCATCCCTACGTGACATTTAAAAAATGAATAACATCACAGTCACTTCTTCCCCTTTCCACTCCCGGGAGGACACTTGGGCAAAATGGTGTATAAAAGCAGCTCTCACATGCACACACACATTCCCAGTACAGTGTATCTCTTCATAGCAAACAGCTGTACCCACTAGATTAAACAAACTACCATCCTCTCTACATTGCTGACATTCATTCCTACTGAGGAAATCCCTGGGTAGCAGAGGCTGACTGAGGTAGACATAAACTGTACCATCTGGCTCCTAACATGATGTCAAAATACAGACAGAGAGTCCACACTGGGACTAGCACTCAGTAGGTCTTCTCTGGACTTAATAGGCTGCTGTAGAAGGACAAATCACCAGTCTCTCTTTTTTTATACATCATCACCAATTTTCTGTCCTTTTTCCTCTACTTTCTTTCAGTTTGCCTCTGTCCTTTTGTCTCTGTACGTCTCTCTCTGTCTCTGTCTCTGTCTCTGTAAGCGCTGACATCCTATCAAGTGCTCTCTCAGGTCTGCCATCAAATGTCGCGCCAAATGCCCCAGTGTCCACCAGGCAGCGATCAATGCAAACTCAGCAAGCAGGAAAAGCAAAGTCTGCAAAACACAGAAGACATGCGACTTCTCAAACGGCTGCAAACTTAACAGTATATCTATGCTCACTGACTGTCCTAAACTCTCTCGCAAAGAAATTAAATTGACTATGTATATGTTCTGGAAGGAATGACCTTTCTACTCCGGCTGACTGTTACATTTGCTCAGATTTCCCTGATGCATCACTTTTGTGAATTCCCACTCGAGCCCCTCCCTCTTTCTTCCATCACTCTGAACTCTTTACAAAAAAAGTCACCGTCTCCCTAATGAATCATGTTCCCTCCCGTGCGTCTTCGCTCTCCGCCTGCATCAGTCTCCTCTTCCCTTAAAATGAGCAATTCCACAATAAAAAAAAATCCCTCATTTGTCGAAAATACCGAACTTCCCTTGTTTGTTATCTGGAAACTGAAACTGTGGCACACAGACACAGGTTCGCACAGGAATCCTTTTGAGGACTCACATTGACTTCTATTAACGTGGACAGCGTTATCCCTTAACTATAACCTTAAACCCGTAACCAATTATATTAAGGTGTGACAGAACATGCCCTCCCTTCCTGTGCTTTATATGTTTTTTGGTCCTCACAGAGATGTTTGTTAAAGTACACACACACACACAATGTCAGCACCTAAGTTCATCCATTTAGCTCATGCTATGACACTTTAAAATCCATGGTGCCCTCAGGGAAGACCATTAGTGTTATAAAGTGATTGAGCACACCTTAACGGAGAAGCTGTTAATCTGCCTCTCACATATATGGATACAGACACACACACACACACACTCGTATAAGGCCTTGGTGGGGCCATCAATAAAGCTCTCTGTAATTGCAGTAGATTCAGGTGGCAGATTCACAACCCTGGTGGCAGTGAAACTGAATCAAAGTCTGCCTGAATGTGACACTCTGCTGCATCATTAAAGCGACACAATGTAGGATTTCAGCCTTCGATTATTTTGATGGCACATCGACTCATAACAGGCCTGCATCGCCTGACTTGGCATTGAGTAACTTCTGGTTTCGGGTTTCGGGTGCCATGAAAAATAACTATGTAATAATAATAATAATAATAATAAGATATAACAATAATAATAATATGTGTGTAAAATGCTATAACAGGCTCCTGTACCTGGAGGAACGTTTTCCTTGGCTTGTCAACGACAGTTGTAACAAACGATACAGATGCTTTAACAGAACATCCAGCCTGCTTTCCCATGAGTCCTGCATTTAGCATCAGTAACACAAACACACACACACAAAAAAAATCAATTTGGCCTACACGCTCTACAAATGTAGGTCTTCAGTGTTTGTACCCTGTTTTTTTCCTCATTGACCTTTTACTGAAGACTAGATGGTTACTGTGTTTACTCGTTGTGTGCGACAGCTGCAATAGTCTGTTTCGTCATTGTACGCCTCTTGTCCCGTGTGGCTAAAAATGCAGTTGTATGAGCATTTGCAGCGTTTCTCTGTTTTAAATCATAGTGAATCAAACGTGGTTGGTTTGTAGACAGGTGGTCAAACAAAACAAGGATTTCAATGTGTCACTTTGGACTCTAGTGATGAGAAAAGTGCTTTTTTTTTGTATGTAGACTAAATTCCTTATTAAGTCAAATGACAATAAAGAGAACAGAGAACTCACTTTACAGATTACAGTTATAAAACTGCATCTTCACAATCGTGCACACGCAAACAGAGCGACAATGCAAAACCTACTCTACTCGCTGTTCTCAAATGACAACCAGAGGAAGAGAGAGATGGTGTCTGAAGAGAGTGATTATCTAAATAAAGTGACTGACTAAAAAAAGGCAGAGGCTGTGGTGGAGGAAGGTTGTGTGGCACAAGAGTGAGAGAGAACACAAACAATGGAAGAGATGGCAAGAGAGAGAAAGAGAAACGGGTCAGCAGCTGACAAAACAAAGGGATAAAGTCAGAAAGGAGCGCTGCTATCTCTCTATCCCAGGATAGACCACACAAATACACTATCCCACCTCATATCCATAGACTAAACACAACACAGTGTGAAAAGCAACTGTAGGCAGAGCGGAGTGAGCCGTCAGATTAGTGGTGTTTCAAACATATCGACAAACAGTGTGTTTAAAAATAGAAAGCGGGGGTCTATCCTATTATTGTGTATGAGCGGGGGAAATCCTTGGTTTAGAGCTTAGAACTCTGTATCTCTACCAAACAAAAGAGAAACGCACACATATATACACACACACACACACTAACACATGGGGTATCCCAGTCGGGCCAGCTGGGGCCTCAAGAACATTAAGAAAATTAAAGGTGACACAGGAGAAGGAGGAGGGAGAGAGGGAGGGAAGATGGTAGCATCCACTGGAGCATATGTAGATGCTCAATGCTTGAGAACGAATCGTCAAAAGATCGACAACAGCAATCATGTGAGCGGATTTTCCAAATGAAAAACTAATCACACTTACAGCTACTTTAGCCCTGAGGCGTATATCACTGCGGTGCACGGCATACACTTGTTCCACAACTCCAGAAATAGCAACAGTCCCTTGCACATGAGACATACAGTACAGTACTTGGGTGATGACTGCATCAACACCACAGATTAAGACACTTACAGTGAATCTCCAGTGACTCCTCTCATGTCCCGATACGTGAAGCTGTTCAGCCCGAGTCCATGATCAAATCCAGACAACACAATCAAACTCCCAGAGCCAGAGCAGACCGGAGGAAGAGAAGACCATCAGTCTGACCGAGACTGAAAAGAGAGACTCCCCCTTTCCTCAGAAGGCTGCCCACCTCTCCCTCCTCCACCCTTGTTCCCTCCCTCTTTTCCCTCCCTGGAGCTTATCTGTCCTGAGGCTATCACTTCTTGCCCACACCCCCTCCACCTTCCCCCAACACACTCCAACTCTAAAGTGTGTTTCCACGGCAGTATTGTCACAGCCGTTGACAGCCCCAGCTCCGAATAGACTTTCAGCCCAAGTCTTGTTTCACTTCCCCTCCACTCTCTCTGAGAGCGTGAGGCAGAATGGAAAGAAAGACAGAGAGAGAGACAGAGACAGAGAGACATGAAAGGCTGAAAGCCGATCCCCTCTGATCTCATCAAGCAAAGTTACCAACAGCAACCAGACAGTCAGGCAGCTGAGAGACACACCCGGTTCACCTCCCCTATCTCCCGTTCCTGACTCCCCCCCCTTCTGACAAAGAGCTCTCGCTGAGCCAACAAACCGACCACCACCACATTTACAGTATGAGCTACAACTGCTCGAGTGGAGCACATCTAAGTCATCAAAGTGAGAAAAGCCCATCATGTCCCAACACAAATATTTTAAAGGCTGAAGTGAAAAAACAAATGTCAGTGTTAAAAGTTAGAAATTACAATAATTTGAAGAAGAAAAAAAGAAAAAAAAATGACTATGCTATATGGCTTTTTTCCAAAAATGTGAGATTGTTGGCGCAGAGTGCAAGGCATTCCTTTTTTCTTACGTTACGTATTGCTGCAGTTAAACGTGACATCCTGTGCTGTCTGAGCCATGACCTGCACTGTTTTGTTCTGCTCTCAGTTCTTTCCCGTCGTCATGCTGGATATTTGCCGGCATCTGCACATTACTGTGTAACTTGGCTCTGAGGTGATGTGATGACTGAGTTCATTTATCAGCCTGTTTACGCAGCAGCTACATCAGTCATTCACAAAGTCGGGGAAGTGAGGACAGCATGTGGACTCGCACATGTTTTCTCTCTCTCTCTCTCTCTCTCCTATTTCATCGCCATGTGACATTTAAAAACAAGCCATATGCCCGCTCACACAAACACATCCAAACTTTTATGTGTGTACCTCCACATGTGCGCATTTGTTTTGTTGGCACACACACACACGCACACACACATGCACTCTGCAGACACAGACTTTAGTGTTTTGCAGCCATGCAGGGCTGATGGAGGCCCAGCCAGCTCACTTCCTGTATAGATTTCCTTTTCCCAGGACTGCTGCAACCACAAGGGAACTAAACTCTCCATAACATTTTATCATTACTATACCATTACATCACATGTCCACTGAGGTTTTCAAATGTAATATGCACTAGGGTAGAGTTGCAAAAGTATGCACTGGATGACATTTTGGGTTTTTTCAGCCAGGTCCAGCAAATTCTGGTGTCTGCAGGTTGGCAACTGTGCAGTTGTTTTTATGTGTTATTTTTCTGTTAGTTCAATAAAACAAAATGTATGCTTTAAAACTAGGGTAGACAATTGTGTGGGCATAAACTTGACATTTCATCAAACAGTGCCAAATGTGAACTCCAGATTATGTCACAGCTGCGTCATGTTGAACAGAACCAGGGGAATAATGGAAAGCACTAGCAGCTACATTTGACCAAATTAGACACTGGACAAGCAAACACCTGCAACCTAAGGAAACAGGAAAAAACTAAATGAAACATCACATATCACATCTGAAGGCCCGACATAAGCAACTAACTTTAGCCTCCCTGCAGCCAGCGCCAGTGAAGGTTTACCCTACGTGGACCACGAATCATCATCAACTTGTATTGTACAAGACTGGCAAGCGTCAAACACCACAAGCTGGATCCGCAGTGACTAACCGACATGCCATTTAGTACGCACTCAAATTGGAACATTTTGTGATTTGTTTAAATGTGTAATTCCTTAACCCAACTGTTTTAGCATTACTACTTTAACACACACAGTTTTCACATTCAGTGGCAGGTACAACTGTCCCACTGTCAGCTTGTCCTTGTGTCACAGTGAGAGCAGCCCGCCATACAACCTTCACCCTGCTGCTGACACGGGTCAGCGACTGCTCTATTATGGACTGGTGACAAAATATGATAGGCTGGGTTTATTTTTCACGATCTTATCTTCTGTTATAACAGAGACGATGGGTTCCTGGTAAAAGAAACCATTTGGTATCATGGTACCCGTTCCTACTCTCCTCCCATGCAGCTCTGCTCACAAAACAAACAGGAGTGTTTCCAAACAAAAACAAAAAAATCTAGTTAAAAATCCTTTATTCAAACACGGCTACTTGAATTGAATTAAGGTTGTGTTTGAACAAAGGCTTTTTGGCCAAAATATTTGTGCTTGGAATTAAGCACCTTTCTCCTGTTTTGACCCTGTTCTTCAAGAGCACTTTCATATAACTTGAGTCTGAATAAACTCAGCCAGTCCTCACATACACCGCTACTCCTCTTTTCACCGTTTGTTTACCAAAATATTGACCTTTGGTAAACTACACACACACACACACACACACACACGCCCACCTTCACAGACGTAAAGCCCTTACCCTAACCTTCACCATCACAACTAAATGCCTAACCCTTAAGCTAACTAGTTAAGAGGCAACAAATACAAACTCACTCGTTATTCGAGACAGCAGCTGCTGTAGGTCAATGGTTTGTTGTCAATGTTAGCAGTCACTGTAATATTAGCACAACACAAACAGGTAGGGAGGAAGGGGATTTGAAGTGAGGTTAGAAATTTGGGCAAACAAGCAGCTGTGTGCACATAAAATAGGTTTAAACCTCTTGGTTATTTCACAATTTAACTGCAATCTTGCTTACTGCAGAAATCCATCAGGCCAATTTAAACGGTGTTCCTTTTAAATCCAAGATGAGCAATGGGAACATCTGGATTCGTGATACAAGACACGCACCAGTAGTTAAGGATTAGCAATTAAGACATTGTGTACATGACTCCATCCTGGGACTCATCTCATTATTTTATTACATCTAATCATCACATCATCTTTGTGGAGACATGTTAAAAAAAAGAAAGAAGCAGTCTTAATAGACCATTTTAATAGTTTGTATATCTGTACCTAATTTTGATAATTATATGAATTGCCAGTTCACAAATGCACAGGTCAACTTTCCGGTAATTCTAGGCATAATAGTCGTGTATATCATCCTTCCGAAAGAACCAAAAGATACGTCCTCAAACAGAGGGCCGAGTGTGTGGTACCTCCCCCATCTTCTCAGCTGGACTCTGCCTTAAATTGCCTCCTGATTTTCTACCTCAAGGCACATTCACATTTAAGGACCCCATGGGGTCTGGGGATGTGTGCATGTGTGTGTGAGTGTGTGTGTGTGTGTGTGTGTAGTGTAGTGAGTTAATCTGTGGGACAATAGGGGCCCTGTCCCCACCATACCCACAAAATTAGGGGCTGGGGCCTCACAGCTGAGCAGCTAACTGACAAAAGAAACCGAGGCATGTGTGCATGTGTATTTCTGTGTGTGTGTGTGTGTTTATGCACACTGCCTCTTGCACGTGTCAAACACAAAGCCATCCTAATGTCCACATGACGCGGCCCACATGGCCCAGGGGAGCAAGCAGGATCAGCAGAGAGGGCCAGAAAGATAGATAGACAGAAGGGAGGAGCAGGAGGGCAGAAGAAAGGAAAGAGGAGGAACCTGGGCCTGAAACGCTCAGCCTCAGGGTTGAAGGGTGAGGGCAGTGAGAGGGAGAGAAAGATTAGGAGGGGGAGGGGGGGGAGATAGTAGGTGGTAGAATTACCTTGTCCAGATGGCAGAGAGAAAGAGCATCAGCAGCACGGCCACTCTGGTCAAGGTAATAAAAGAGGTATGATGCAGAGCAGAGACACTGTGGCTTCTTTTGTAGCCAGAATGTAACCAAAATACACACGCAATGATATTCCTGTATTTTCCCTCGACCTGTGAGGACATTTTCTTGGATGAAAAGGACACAAACGTTCACCTGTCATAGTTGTCAGCAAAAGAAATAAAGACTCACTAGAAAACACAGGCCTTCCACTCCTTCTCCTTGTTGGCAAAATCCAGACAGGTGCATTTTTGGACTGATGAGACCGTATTTATACTCAGAAAGACATAGATTGGCGTTTAATATGGCACCAACTGGTACCAGCTAAAGTTGTTTTTGTCTGTGATTTGAAAACACCCAATAATAGCAAATTATCACATTTGTCTTTCTGTTGGTACCCGAAGCTTTCACATTTTCTCCATCTGCACGTGTACCGTCTGTCCCCTTTATCAACGTTGGAAGTTACAAATACAAATCTAAACGTATTTGTCTATAATCGTACAACACATCTACATTATTCTAAACAGAATTTGTATTGTCTTACTTCTTTTCTGCCCTCTTTCCTCCTCTTCTTTTCCCTCTTTCCCTGACCTTGTTCTCTAGTTCCGTTCAGTCAACCATCAATCCAGCACCTTCTGTGCCATGACCCTCATCACAGCACTTTTCTTCCAAATGCAGGTCTGCACCTCTTGCTGCCACATGCCAAATCCTCCTCTCGGGTCCCACAGAGACTCTAAATCATTCACACACGGAGAGGTCATGTGGTAGGTGACAGTCTCTCTCCCCCACAGAGAGAAAGAGAGAGAGAAAAGCACACAAATTCAACCTTTGATTGCAGACTCTCATTACATCTCCGTATCATTTGTCAATTAAATGTCTTACAAAGGCGAGATCCTCTAATTAAATGGGCCTGGCTAACACGTGTAGAGAATCTCCAACCGATTTAGAATTGTCACACAGAGCAGTTGATTACATTACATCTCCAGACGCACAAGAACTTAAATGGCTGACATCTGCACTTGGGGTTAAGGTTGTGCTTAAACACACTAGCATGGAGACTAGACTTTTAAAAGAGCAGCTAATGAGAGAGTTTGAGTTGGAAGAAAATACACGGTTTGCATAGCGCAGGTCTCCAACAGCTATGGTAGGGGTTTGAAAATAAAGTCAATCTCTTGCATTGGACCAGTGCGTTCACTTGGTCATACTGTGCAAGAGTCTCATAAGAGAAAACTATACATGTGTCATAGATTGGAATTAAAGAGTGAATTTGTCTGATGTTGTACATGTTAAAGATTTATCATACAGGTTATTGTGGACCTTCTTACCCAGCCTCTCTTTAAATGGAGCTTTTATTTGTGTTTGGCAGCTCATGCACAGCCTGAACCCTTGTTCTCATGCAAAACCGGCACCACTGACCATAAAGATACTGACGCAGTTAATCATGTGTGTTCAACTGCACACTTATTGTGCAAAATATCCACGCTATCCACGAGTCAGCCATTGTTTCAATAACAGGAGTCATTCCTCAGGTCTGAGACAACGAGATAGACAAATACAGTCAGAGACACGGGTAATCGTTAGAGACACAGATACATTATCATCTTCACTCACAAAGTGACCAGCTTTTGTACGATTCTAGGCTTCATTTTGAAAAGTTCAGCAATCCCGCTCAGAGTGCACCTCACTGTGTGGACATGTCTTCATCCAGCGTGGAACTGTGCAGGCCAGGGCCAAAGGTGAAAGGTCAGCTGAAGGCATTGGCGGGAGGTCCTGAATAAACCCGACGCGCACACAGATACCGAGTTATCACGGCTGCACGCAGCAAATTTACTCACCGCTGTGTACTTAAGCAACGCAGCAGACAAAATGAGTTTCCTAACGGCCTCCTCCTTCATCTTTGTGTTGAGTGATGACAAACTGGCCAGCACCGCATTGTGAAATCTGTCTGTTGCAGCAGCAATTTAAACTCCCATCAACTCGGGTGTCATATTTTCCATTTATCGCATGTCACGCTGTGCAAAGAGGCCAATTTACAAAATGAGATAATAGCCCAGTCACACCGGGTAACGTGATGACAACACGGCCATGTCAAAAGCCCAGTCCTGTCATTCTGATTGTGTGTAATTAAGCAAAACAGAGGCCTGAACTTACCATAAGAAAACATCCGTAATATCTACAAATCGCCTTCACTCCATCTCCATCTCATCCTGTGAACCTGAAATTAAGTGCACAAGACTATGTGATTTCAGTTCAAATAGAGAACCGAAGAAGCACATCACCGCTAACAGCTAAAAAATGAATGTATAAGGTTGTTTTACCGTATACCGTTTTCTGACAATTTTCAATGGAGGAGTACCATTCGTGTTTGTGGGTGCAAACCCTGTTTGACAGCAGCAGGTCGTGTCACTCACAGATACTTCAGGCGCCTTCTGGTCAACACAGCAGCACAGCCTCACTTTCTCCACAGCTTAGAACAGATCCATTTCCTCCAGACGGGCTGGTAGTGAGCACCAGGCCGCTACAGTAATCTACTTTTCTTTGGGATTAGAAGCTTTGTGCAGGTGACACTCTCCGCCCATCTGTCCATCTCAGCCTTGACCTCTACTTTACTTTAAGTGACTTATTCAAAGACGTCCACTCTCGTGTTGACAAGCATTTTAACGCGTAAAAACACACAGAAAAGCTGTCAGACTTGATCTAAAATACCTAAAGATGAGGAAATGAAGTAGAGAAGAAGAGCAGAAAGGGAAGCAGAGAGGGGGTGGAGGGCTGCTGCTAAACTGCAATCATCGCTAAACTACCACCAAAATGGTCAAAATGTTGCAGCATTTACGTTAATATTCTGTACAAACACTGACAAACTGCGGCGTTCGCAGACTCTGGTCCCCAGAGTAGAGACGCTGAAGCTGAATTTGACAAGATTTAAAACCTGATTTTAATCAGTCAAATTTGGTAAGATGTGGGGTTTACAGGGATTTTAAAAGCAAAAAACTCCTTATCATCATGCACTGGTATACGCATGTATTTTAATCCACATATTCAATAAAGACTTTATTGGCTGAGGAGTTTAATGAGAGGTTTTTATCCGGCTTGGGGCCAGTGCACATGAACCCATCTCTTATTGAAGCTCCTCTCTCCTGCATTTAATGTGACATTCAAGTTAACAGTTCCTTCGTGGAATGTGATAAAGCACCATTAATCTCATTACTGTGGGCATGCAACTCTCCCATGACTCTTTCATCTTTAGCGAACATGCAAAAAAGTCAGTGCTGGCAGTGACGGAATAGAACATCAGTAATAATTCAAACACTACAACCACCAAGTGGTGTGTTTCCGTTTTGAGCTTGGAAGTCAAATGAAGTCTGGCCTTGCAGTAATGAGAAGAGAATTATTTAACCATTAAACAAGGGAACAGAGTACAACTCCATGCAGCAGATACCCTTACATTCAAACTGAGGGGGGAAAGGTCAAACTGATGAATATGTCCTTCTGAAAACAAAAGACCTGGCTTATTATGCATCAACCCTACTGAAAACAACCGTATACGCCAGAAGAACTAATGTTGCCATGACAACTACAGAATTAGAAAGGAAGGCTGCACAAATAGAGAAAGCGGAATAAGCAGTAGGGCTTTACCAAGGATGTCTCCACTGGAAGTGTGAGAATAAAAGAGGAGAACATGGGGAGCCAAATAAAGAAAGAAAATAACAAGCTCCTAGTCAGCGGCTTTATTGTTTTTCATGTCTACTCTTCTTCCTTCAACCACTCTATCTTCGTGTCGTCTTTCCACTTCCGCCTTTACCCTTGACTGGACGAAATATTTCCCTAGGGCCTTTCTCGAGTGTAAAATGATACATTAAACCAGGAAACTTTGATTATGTGACAATAACGAGCTTTTTCAGAAAAAATATAATTGAATAAATAAGATACCGGAAGAACTGAGACAACTGAATCAAATAAACCTTAACTTCTAACTTAAAGCTTTGGTTGTGGTTGTTTTTTGTTTTGTACTTTTACACTGATCCTCTATTGTAGCCTGCTTAAATAGTCAATGCACAAATGAATTCTCACATCATATGTGTCTGACCTTTTTTTGTTATGTGACCGAAAAATAGTTTTGGCGCAAACGGGACACTCCAAGTATCTAGGTCATATAAAGATCGCATGGCTTATTGGATGAGTTATTGTTTAGTGTATCATGTCAAATAGAAAACTGCAGCAAATGAAACTATTTGGCACACGCACACACACACAAACAAACACCACCTGAATTTTACCCCTGCATACTGTATGTCTAAAATAATTCACACCAGGCTGTTTCTCAACTGAGATTGAGACTGAATATGAGTCTGGAAATTATGTAATCACATCCCACGTTCAAGAGGCATGACCAACAGACATAGACGAAAATGTCTCTGTAAGCAACGGATAGACCTACATCCAATGCTGGCAGACTCTTAAATTATGCTTAGATTTAAAAATGCCACATTCTATTTCACTGACTAAGCCATGATGATTGCTCAGGTTTCTTACAGATACACGAAAACCAGCCGTTGAGTCTGAAGCCCTGAATCAAACTAATGCTGTTCTCATCAAGGAGCAACAAAACGTGTTTACATAAATCACCAGCATCTGTCATTTGAACACAAACACCTGTGGTTTCCTACCAAATGACTTTGGAAAAGGAGGATTCTGAACTGGCTGATTGTACTCGGAAACATATTCTTCTCCCTCTCACCAACACTTAGCCCGTGACTGACCCACATCTTTGCTTATGAAAAATAAAACGGAATAAATAAATAAATCATTAGCATTATGAGGTGCGGTGTGTGTGCCCCGTGTTGCATGAACCTGATAACCTTTCCTTGACCCTTTTCAGCCCTTTGCGAGCTCCCATTTTGACGATTTTGCCAGCGCCATGTTGAGGTTTCAAAACAAGACTTAACACCCGCTGTCAATCTCATGGCCTTATCATCTTCGTGAAAGTAAAGAAGGAGTGCATAACTGGTCTGCTTTAAAGTTTTCTTTCCGAAAACCACGAGAACTAGACCCACGACAGTCAGCTGATGTAACTCCCGTAATGCCGTGTTTTTCTTTCTCTCTTCATAGTCTGTGCCTCACACAGAATATTTTGAATCAGCCTTAAAGCACAAAGTGATATACGCTCATTCTGACACAGAGGTTGACGCACACTCAAACGTTGTTGGTGCATAGCCGAGCGCAAACATCACACGGGAGATCTTTTCCTCCACAAGGGAAAGATGAAATGACACTGGAAATAGTCCTGAAGGCAAGATGCTAAACAAAGCAAACACAAGCGCTGGCTGTGCTGAACGTCACAGATAATAATACAGGACAAAGAAGATGATTTAGAAACAATTCTAGGACCATTTAGGAGACAAGGAAATTGCATGTTGCTGCTAAATTAAACTAAGGAAGAAGATTCCATGCTAGATATTAGACAATACTCTTATCACAAGTTGTTTTCTTCAGCTGCATCTTAGTTCAGAAGCTGCCTCCTCCAGCTACATCCATTTTAAAGGAAGCGGATGGGAATAACTTTGCTTCATTTCCAAAGATCTATGCATTTGCCCAGCTATACTAAAACACAGCCCGAGCATTTTCAAAGAAAAACAGAGGCCGCAGCATATTTAAGCGATGCCATAGTTAGCATCTACATCTCCTTTCGAAGCAGTTTAATCTCTGGTGCACACTGGATCCACTCGCACACAATTTGTCAGTGCTTGAAGATGGACAGATTCATTTGTTGGCTGCATTTGAAGGAGCCTTCAGAATGGAGCGATCTCCTTTCACATGCACTCTGCAGAGAGGACAGCCCCTGAATTCACATAGAGCTTTACGTACTGCACACGTGACTCAAGTTAACATTGACAGGAGTCCTGAACACACACACTGAAGCAAACAATATTATCCGCTGGGTTTGTTTTCCCAACGACACTGGCTGTGAGTGTGCAACTATGTCCCTGTATTGCACTGATATTTTTTTTTTTTTTTTTTTTTTCCCTATGGGACCAGTGCACGTGGTTGATGAAGAGGGATTGATATTATGTGATTAAGTTCAAACAGCTAACAAATTCAATCACACAGGTTTGTTGCAGCCGTCTTTCCGAGGACAATGCTTTCCTTTCATTTGCACAGTCAAAACAACATTCTACCCAACCTTAACCTAAATATAGTCCAAATCTTAGCCCTAAACCAGTTCCTCAAAAGTGAGGCTCTGCCTTATAAGGACCAGGTTCTTGTCTCCATCCGGATGACTGGTCCTCACAAGGTCGATGCTTATGCCAGAAAAAGTCTCAAAGAGAAGTACACACATACACGCGTGAGCCAAGTGGGCTCCACTCCTCTCAGACTGGTGACACACCTCATCAAATTGCGGTCTCTTCTAAGTGGCGCTGACACGTGCCTTTGTGTGTCTGTCTGTGTTCAGAATCATAGCGGGGTGTGTGCGTATGTCACCGTCTGTGTGGCGGGAGCATGCCTGCCCAGCATGTGGTGGTGGTCTGGTTTCCATTTGGGGGCTGTGAAGTGTTTGGATGAACGCTCACATATGACGACGGTGAGATGAGCCCGATCGCCTGCCGGGACCACAGAGTTTCACTGGCGACAGGACATTTTTGTACTGACAGCTAAATATATGCATGTTCACGTCCTGGTTTTCAATATGCCAGCCTGTCTATTTCTGGCAAGCTGTCAGCCAAACAGGTAGAGATGTTCTGCAGAAGTTATTTAAGCCCCTTTTCCACTAGTGCGGAGATTAAGTTGAATTTAGGGCACTTTTTCCTTTACAAAGTGCCCAGGAATTAAGTTGGATTGCCTAAGCACGACACAGTTATTTAGCTTTTCCATTAGCGATAGTGCCTAGTACCTGATACTACCTGCTCTGACGAGGTTCCAAGCGAGCTGAGGCGATACTATGTGTGAGGTCGTCCGACTGCCCGAACAATGCAGAATTATAGATCAAGTTAAAAAGACTTGAAAATCCTAAAAATGGGGGTTCATCTCCAACAATTACCAGGGAAATGTCTTTAACAGAGGAGTCTGGTGTATTTAGCGGCAGCACTGCTGAAAGCCCGCAATCGCAACCCTACCGTCGTATTTCAGTCCAGTGACTGTGTCATGGAAGAAGTACTGAACAAATCTTTTTTTGAATTAACTAATGATTCTAATGATTCAGTACATCGAAAATAACTGCTTTACAGGTCACTCGTCACTAGTTTGTGTGTGTTGCGTGGAAAAAAAAAAAAGTTACAGCAGTTTCATGCAGCCGTGCATGAAGAGGTACTATATTGTAATGGGAAAACCAACCAAACCGTGTAGAGGCGAGTTGAGGCTAGCTACGACCATGTAGTGGAAACACAGCTTTAGTGCCATAGGGTGTGACCAGAGGGATGCGTCACAGCTCTGCTGTTGTTCACGATACTGACATTGATATCAGGTGTGTGACTCTGTAATATTATTTTACAATGTCCAAGTTTCCTGTTAGTGTAAGTGCATATATCCCCATCAATCAGGTGACATCCACCCTTCTCATCCGATCTTGCTGTACAAGTTTCCTCCTACTGTGCCTCCCTGCCTCATTAGGATCAGGTATTGGTTCCCAAAAGATCAGCGTTAATGCCAGAAAAAGTTCTAAAGAGACAACAAATATAAGTACACACAGAAACACAGACAAATCCGACAGGAGCAGTGAATCATGTATCATCCTATCTTGAATTCTGGGAGTAAACGTTGTGGTGTTTAATTCACCACCCTCGCTCCTCACCTTTACAGAGACAGCACCATCTGCACTACACTGTCTGCTTATTTCCCTCATATTTCACCCACATTGCCTTACACCTCTCTTCTCACCACTCACCTACATCCCTGACCAGCCTGGAATGACTCATTACATCCTGAGCCTTCATCAAAATGCCTCACTATCACTCTTGCCGTTGCTTCCTCACGTTGTATTCTCTTCTCTGTCGCGCACACTTGCTAATCTTCACTTCCTCTTTCCCGTCTGTCCCTCACATCACTCCTTCCACTCTTCCATCCAGCGCACCTGTCTCATGCACCCCTCATTCCTGTCACTCACTCCATCCTGCTTCCATCCGTCGTTGTTTTTCCACGCCTCTGATCACGCAGTCCTTCCTTCCTTTCTTTCTCTCGAGCTTTCTCCAGCCAAAAGCCATGACTCCCTCTTTCTGTCTCAGTGGTGTCCATCACACAGTCAATGAGTCACACTTCTGCTTATGGTCATATCTGCCTTGACTTGGCATGACATGACATCAAAACCCTCACACACACACACACACACACACACTGTGTCTGCCAGGATCATGTCCATCATAACCTCACTATTAATCATTAGGGAGCAGAAAGAACCAGCTGCAAGCCACAACCAGCTGTGTAATTATTATCACCCAGCTGGATCTGTGTGAATGCATGTGTGCATGGGCCAGTTATTTGAAATACATAGACCCTTGTCTACATCTATATTAACTTTTCTCAAATTAGGAGCGTTTGATCATTTCCCTGCCATCTTCCCTCCTCTTGTGAGTGTGTGTGAGTGTGAGTGTGTGTGTGTGTGTGTGTGTGTGTGTGTGTGTGTGTGTGTGTGTGTGTGTGTGTGTGTGTGTGTGTGTGTGTGTACGTGTAGGCCCATCTCCATAATTGGGGCTGACCAGCCACATGCGGGTTTCCCCTGACACTTCTCCTCCGAGATCTAAATATTCATGAGCCTCTAAATGCTTTGAGCGCATTTAGAGGTGAGGTCTATAATTATGGCCGGAAAATATACAGCGAGACAAAGAGAGGAAAACACAGAGTGCGAGAGAGAGCGAGAGAGAGTGGAAAAAGCCCTCACACTTTTTCAACATGGGCTCCAGTTCTGCCATTCAAGACAAATCACATCTCCACATCAGACCTAATATTGTCAGAGGGAAAATAAGCAAACAACAACAAACTCTAGTGGCCAAGATCTAGTCAGAACGATGCAGGGTTCACAGCGTGTTGAGGAAAGAGTAGCAGCTAATTAGATGCATTCAAGAAACCTAGGAAATTTCATCACTGAAAACACACATGTACTCCACGAACTAAATGCTTGCTGTTTTTTCAATATAATATATAGAGTTTTTCAAATCAAACGAAGAGGGTATGAAATGCGATACATGGTCCACGATACCAATAATATCACGATACAACGATTCCGTGATCATCAATATATTGCAAGACAATCATTTAGCGATTCATCACGATGTCTGTCTGACTGAAGAAAAGTAAACGTCCATGAAAAGTTAAAATAAATAGGATTTCTCTATTTATTCTCAACATAGAGAACAAATTGCTTAAAGTCTATGTATTGAACGTGGATGGGGCATCTCTTACTGTAGCTTTCACCGCCATTATCCCGCTATAAACTCCTTCTTTGACCAGGTAACTTCCGCCCAAGTTTCCCTGATTCGTTTGAGCAGCGCCACAGGGAGGAGACATCAAGCAGCGAGGGAAACTGGCAGGGACTGTTTACTTTAGAGCACTTTATTTTGTTAATTCAAATATCGTTATTTGCCCTGGCGTATCGATTATCGTATTATGAATACGTGGCTGACGAGAGGATCCAGAGAGAGCTGTGCGTGGAGCCTGTTTGTGTCGCCTATAAAACGACGTCACAGCAGTTTCGAGCAGCCGCGCGATGAAGACCTCGCTTATGTCGAGGAGGTACTATGAAGTAACGGAAAACAACGTGATATCCCAACCGAGTAGAGCCGCCTAGTGCTAGAACTGTATAATGGTAAAGCACCATAATATCATTTGTAATATTGGTGAGAATATAATGTGTAGTAACCAGGCCCTAGAGTGCTGCTGGTATATTTTTGGCTTCAGATGGAAAAACCAGTGAGGATTGTTATTACAGAAAAACACACACACACACAGACTGAGAAATGATGCACTGGTTCTGGGATTTCAAAGAGAGACTCTGGCAGGAAATTCCTTTCGTCTCCCACCCGACACTTATATTCAGAGAGTATATGAGAGATGTCAGTAGCCTACACACTTTTAGCTTTTATTCCATTGCACAATTAAGTTTTTCTCCTAGTCAAAACTATCACAGGCTTGATTTACAGTCCAGTGTCCATTGATTTTATTCAACTGGAAATGCCATCAGAAAGTCCAAAGGCAGACTACAGTGTGGGAAAGCTGATTCAGAGCTGACTGTCTCAGCACAGAGACACGATGACGCTGCACTGACACACACGGTATGAGCAAAGTATTGAAGAAATGCACACACACACACACACAAGCCACGAACAAAGCACAATTTATATGTAAATGAGAACAAGGCTATCGTTCCTTTGCGCAGCCCACTTTACTGTCTCGAAGAAAATGCACGGGCACATGGGATCAGATCAAACAACATGATTGAGGAAGCCACGCCATTTGTAACAGGACAGCGACTCCAACTCCACTGTTGGTTTGGTCAGGTGTTGCTTTCTTGTCCGCGGCGACTTTGATCAACAGCTCCCCGCTGCGATCCTCTAAACAGGAATGACGCATTGCAAGCGGGGTGACGACAAGATGACGAGCGGCATCATCCCTGCCACTGAGTGAGCTAGAACACAAGGCGGAGCCCCAGGAATGATGTTAACTATGTGAATTCAGCCGTCACTCAGGGACTATGACACATTTCACTGAATTACTCCTCTCATTTATTACCCTTTTCCTGTCATTTTAATGGCCTCTGTGAGTCACCAGTGCACAGACACACATCACTACCACTTCACATAAACGCTGAGGTTGTACACTGTACTTTGGCCCGAAGCACCTGCAGGAGCAACACGTCGTCTCCTCATTTTGTCTCTATCAGCACTTGATTTCATTGACTTCATTGAGAGCATACGCATCATCACAGTGCTATTTTCCCTGAGTGTGTAGTCGTGCGCATGAAAGTATGCCTGTGTGGGTGTGTGTGTGCAATTTTGTGAGCTCAGCAGTCTGACTGACTTAACAGAGCTGCTGAATATCAATATATTCCCATTCCATCTGCCAGGGTAAGATGCACACATTACATATACATGACAGAGAGAGATATATCTGACTAAGGTAATGGTGAAACAAAGATATAGGCAGATGGATAAAATACTAATATCTGCTGACATGTTTGCTATTTTAGGGAACTTAAAACTTAAAAAGGTACATGTAAATGGGAAAGGGACTTTTCCAGACTCAGAGATGAATCTGCTGAATAAGATTTAGGTTTTGAGTCATGTGGAAAAGGACCAAAATGTATAACAGAGCATCCCAAAGAGGATAAGAACGTCTGTACCAAATTTTGTGGAAACATTTACATTTACAGTGTTGAGCTCATTAAAATGTGACTCTCACCAATGGAAGCACTCTGATCTATTTTATGGCCTTGATTTTGTCAGATGTGAGGTTTCACAGCTTCACATGTTTGAGACCTGCTTCCTATAAGAGCCGCCATCTACCTTTAGTACACTGTGGCACACAAAACCGACCCAGCAGTGAAGGCGAGGAGAGAGGAGAGTAATTAAAAATAATGACGCCTGATGGAGAGCAGCTCATACGGCCGCCTGTCTTGTCACCAACTGCCTCATGTGTCATTGCAGGATGAGCGCGGTGACGCACGTGGTAATTGGAAGAATGCAGATGAGAAAAAATGCCTGGTAACTGGCAGGAAGAGACGGTAAAACCCAGTGAAAAACTATTTTCAGTGACAAAGATGCTAATTCACTGATGCACAGAGACAGTCGGTATGTTTACATACACAGATTAGTCACGCTAAGGCCATAGTCTGACTAAGACAAGAATGGGACAACTTGCAGAGTCCGAGTATACATGCGGAGAAGTTTTTTTTTTGTATGTGTAGGTGTGACTGTGTCACTCTATAAGCTACTGCGTATTGAATCAGCTTCCTGTTGACCTGTAGGTCACAGAGAAACAAACGGCTGAACGGTGAGATGGTCATGAGATTGATTGTGCTGTGGTTCTGTTTGTTTTGTACCTGCTGTACATCAGTCCAAAAGTAGGTCTTCTTTGTAGCTTTCACTCTCGCCGACGCCACCGTGTTGTATATTGTTTTCCGGCAACAGTACTGCATTTTATAAGTTGTCTCCTACTACTTCCGGGTCAAAGACTGGAGAGGAAATTTTGTTGCATGCACAGAACGCCAAGTCCGACTCCGCTTATACATGCAGGAGTAATCGGACTATGAATCGCATTATCCAGGTATGTTAGTCCAGTTAAGACTATTAAGTCTTTTAGTCCGACTAGTGTGGGGTGGAGTGGCTCAGTGGTTAAGACCGGTACCCTGTGTGTAAAAGACATCATGGTCGCAAGTTCGACTCCACGCCTGGCTGATTGTACTCGATTCCATTGTAAGTCGCTTTGGATAAAAGCGTCTGCTAAATGACATGTAATGTGTGTTTACGCGACAAAACCATCTTAGTCCGACTAAAATTGGACTTTTCACATGCCTGTTAACGCATTGACTGGGTTTCATCAGTGAATTGTCCCTTCACTGCATTTAAAGAGGAACACAGACATCACTGGCACACTTCTGCACGGGAATTACATCATTATGCTTTAAACCTTATTCCACCTTACTTCACTTTAAGGATTTGTACCAACCCACACTTAATGGTAGGCAGTTTGTGTTCAGTTTAAGTAGCTGTATCAGGCAGAAACAGATAAGACACAGCTGAGTTAAATGACCTTATCTGGTCGACGAGCTGAATCCCATCTGCCTCTCTGCTCACACTGACTCAGAATGCTGCTTATTAGTCCCTCTGGAGGGATAAAAGGGGAGAAGGGGAGACTTTTAAAAGGAGGAAGGAAATGTGGAAAATAAAGCCAGAAAGAAAACAGATTAGGAGGGAGGAGGCTGAATGGGTAAAGAAGGAGAGTGAAGAATGCAAAGGATATGCACTGAGACTAAAAGGGGGCTCTGTTTTCAGTGAGGCAGTGTGCTCAAACCTGCAGGTACCACCAGCAGAAAATGAGTATTTACAGTAAAAATCTAAAACTTAAAGCTACACTGGAAAAATGTTATTATTCTGCCTTTGGTATTTGTGAACAGAAGCTATGTAATAATATCTGCTGTATTTTGAGCTATAACTTCTCACTTGACAAGCACAATGTTACCGTTGCATTCGTCAGTCTCAGCATAAAACAAATCGCTTCCTGTGTGCCGCGCGGCAATGTCGCCGGGTGACATGAGAGCTGAGAAACACAGAGCGAGTCGTGTGGAGCTGAAAGCTGCACTGTGTGGACTCATTTGACAATGGCAGGAAAGTAATGCACTGTGTTTATATTTAGAAGTTACACACTGGTGTTTTAAAGCCCCATCAGCAAGTTGAATCACCAGTTGTATTATGAAAACCATTGAATAATAAACACCTCTAAAATAAAACAGCTCAAACTTCCAGGAGGGGGAAAAGCCACAGTGAGTGTGGAGGCAGGATGGCAAAACCTGTGGTGAAACACAGATGGAGAACGAGAGTTGCAAGGGAAGTGATGTGGAAACAAGAAGAGGAGATGGAGAAATGGAGATGTAAGGAGAGGGGGGTGAGGAGGGGAGATGGTGACGAGGAGCTCGATCTCCCATAGTGCCCAGCTGGTCAGATCCAGCAGACAGATAAAAAAAAACAAAAAAAAACAACAACCCTATCAACTTTACAATGCTCCATCCCGACCTCCTCCTCCATCTCTCTCCCCACAAGCAACCCCCCAGACACTCACCCACCCAGACACACACCCACCCTACTAAGACAGGTCATCCATCAACCAGCAGACTCCACCCACAGGCACACACACACACACACACACACACACACTCCTTTGCCAGCTAATTGTTAGTGGACCAAATGAAGCGATGCAGCACCTGGCACATGAGAGGAGGCACATGTCACTTTTCCTTTTGTCACACTCATCCTGTCCATTCCTCTCTCTCTCTCTCTCTCTCGCTCTCTCAACCCTCCTTTTTTTGACTCCATCTCTTGTCCCTCTTCTATTCTCTCTGTCCTCTCATTCCCTCCCTGCTCTTACCATCTGTTTTCCATTTTCTGTGTCCTTGTCACCTGACCCATCTTAGCCAAGCGAATGTCAAGGCGTAGTCACGCAGAGTGATCACTCACAGACCACTGTGTGGAAGGGCCGTCCACTTCGCCACATTAATGACAACTGCTGTGACACTTCTCTCCACAGAAAGTATCTTCAGGTTTTCACACACAGCCTGTGTTGTTTTTGTTAGAGAACAATAATTTCAAAACAATGATCAAAGTTCAAAAAGCATCTTTCTGCAATTGCTTTAACTCTGCGGTTTCCAATACTGGGGCGAAAGCTAGTGATGAAAAGTCCGGCTCTTTTTAAAGATTTGGTTCTTTTGGCTCCCAAGCTACGTTTTTTTCAGTATTTTCATAAAAGCCTTATTTTTATGCCTTTTTTCCATTAAAAAATGAATAAAAAATGTTTTACCATTTTAATCAAACCTAACCTTATCTTTGAAACGCAGCCAGATGCTGCTTCTTCTTTTTTTTTCCGAATTTCTTCAATTTCTTTTCTGAAAGTCTGCCCCCTTCCATCTTTTACATAATGGTATGATCCTTGCCTGTCGGCAGAAGACTCGGCTCTTCTTGTTCGCTACAAAGAATCAGCTCTTAGAGCTGGCTCGTTCGCAAACGTCACATCACTAGTGAAAACTGTCTTTTAAAGTTAATTCTCACTGGAACTTTGTCATGTCATGTGGATTATGACATGTAACGATTAGGTACCACACATTAGAAAGTGTAATGAATAAGAGAAGCAGCATGAGTTCCCACTTTTTGCATTACGTCATTTGTCTAGGTAAAAATTAAGTCATTTTTAACTAAATCGTTTTTATAACTTTAGGGCTCCAAATCTCTGCCTCTTATTAGTGTCACATAACTAGAAATCATCAGGTTTGAGATAGAGAGAGAAGTATATATGTACCTACCCCATTCCTATTACACACAACTCAATGTATAGACTACTTAATCCCATCACCAAATGTTTACCTTTTTACAGTATTTTATACAATGTCCTTATTGTTCTCAGTACAAGACAAGAATACTTCTGGCTTTAAACAAGACCATTTCCATTACCGTCCTGGATTACACTGCTGTTCTTCATTCATCCTCACATTTATTTAAAAAGGATGGAATCAGCAGTTTAATCCACTTCAAACTTCAAACCAAACAAACCTGTGAATATGGAATATTGGACTTTTTGTCTTGAGGAAAATACAGGAAACCCATTCTAACCTTTTACATTTGATTGATTGATTGTCGATAATCTTTAACTTTAATATTGTACTTTTAATGCAGTATCACATCATTTAAGCTGTAGTTAAGCTGAATGAAACCCATGAGCACGGTGTAGAACAACAGAGGAGGTGACAATGAGTAACAATGTAAACACACAGGGTGCTCACGCTCTCACGCACATTCAGGTAGGTGTCATCCTCCTGATAACTGATCATCTCTAATGTGATTATCAACATGGCAACGGAAAGTAGAAAGTCACAGAAATAAAGCCACACTACAAGGAGAACATGGGATATTCCTCTCGCCTCCACGACTAAAGTAACTACACATCATAGAGGGAAGTCCTCCACATCCTGTTCATCCGATGTAAACACTCGCTCACTCACTTACCGAACACAAAAGCCACTCGTCGAGAACCGACACTTTTTAGTCAGGAGCTCCGGGTTCTGTCCTCGTCACTGCTGCTGTTTTCCCAGCCTCCAAACATCTGTATCCGCCATGTAGTGACGGCGTCTTTGTTAAAGTGCGCGGCGGCGAAAGCAGCTCGACAGAACACAAGCAGGTACTGTAGCTCAGAACCCGACACTCAGTGTCCGTTTACTCCGCACAGCGAGCGCTGATTGGTCGCTTCCACCACAACACAGCGTCACGCTCTGACGCAATTGGCTGAGGATGTGATGGTGCGTGCAAAGCTTCTCGTAACCTGCAAGTCAATTACCAGAAATGGAATACGTCCCAGAGATAACCACTGTTAACTGGTACTAATATTCTTTACAATAATAATAATAATAATAATAATTTAATAAAATAATACTTTTCATAAAGTATCTCAAAGGGATACTTGAGTAAAAGTACAAGTATCTTACCAGAAAATTACTTTAGTAGAAGTTGAAGTCACTTTTTTTTTATATAATATTATTTGTTAAAAATATTTGTATGGTTTCTTTGCTCCTTATAACAAATAAATCATTAGAACTGAATAATTCATTTGAGAACATCATCGTGTCAACGTGGGGAACACTGATCATCATTTTTCAACATTTTCTGACATTTTTTAAACCAATCGATTATGAGAAGAATCATTAGTTGTAGCCGTAGTGATGCCTTGGTTTTCTCTGCTGACAAACATGTCTTGGCATATTTTAATACATACAGTCAGTCTTGTATAACGTCCTTAAAACAGGAATCCTAAAAGTAAAAGTAGAAGTCACTGTTGGTAGAAGTCACTTTTATAATATTACTTCAGTAAAACTCTTAAAGTATTTGACATTTAAGTTATTTTCTGATATAAAATGTACTTACGTTTTAAAATTGAGAAGGAAGGATTGGTAGGGCAAGATATCTTTCAACTGGAAGGTTGTGGGTTCAATTCAATGGCTCTGCTAGTCTGTTTGTGTCCCTGAGCAAGGCACTTAACCTCATGTTATACAGTGTGTGAATGGGTATGAAAGATGTGTGAATGGATGAAAACTGTGGTGTGATGCAGCTCATCAAGACAAGAAAAGCTCTACCTAAATACAGACAAAGATAGTTAGCGGAAATGTAGTGGAGTAAAAGTAAAAGTTGCTAGAAATATAAATAGCAAAGTAAAGTACAGATAGAATTTTGTACTTAAGTACAGTAACAGTAAGTATTTGTACTTCAATACATTACAACACAGCTAATATTAATACACCTACTACTAAGTACATATGTATTAGTAAGTAGTATATATTTACATATTTCAACATTTTCATTGTTTATTTATATCTTTTACCAGTGCTGTTTATAGCTTAGTGGGGGGCCCTATGCAAGCTGCTGTTTGGGGGGCCCTAGTTTGATAAACTAGGGGAGAAAAGTGGACAATATAAGATATGCATGATGATATTTGACATGATTTCAAAGTAAAAGAGAAATAAACGGATATTTAAGTAAATAATGACTTGGAGCTTAAAAATAAGTTATTACTGTAAAATATTGCTAGTAATTTAGTATTATATTCTCTCAACTTGCTGACAGCTGTGCCTCGGCCACATGCACTGTGTTTACACAAGGAGGATGACTTCATTATAACATGATATTAAGAGGTGGGCTGCATGTAATTGAGTTGGGGGGCCCATGGGCCGCCAGTTTGACACCTCTGCTTCTCTGATTCCTCTGCTCTATTACACTTCAAGGGCAAACACAGGCTACTGTCATGATAACCTTTTAAATTGAAGTTAAACTTCTTTAAAGTTGAGCCACTCAAGCAAGTTACACTGATAAAAAAATGATATTACAAGGAAAACAACACTCCTCTGTACATTAAACAAATAAAACAGAGTGTTTTTACTTAAAATTTTGAAAGCAAGAACGCAATTCAATAATAAATTAAGATCAAAGGAAAATAAATTATGTAGATTACTACTATTATGTAGTAGAAAACACAATGCACCAGCATCCATATCAATGTGCAAACAATAAAAACGAAAACAACTTGTAAGAATAACACTAATATTGGAGTTAGTCAGAAATTTTACATGTACAATTTTGACTTAATTATGGCACAAAAACATCGACCACAGCTTATCATTACAGCTTATTTTCTTCATATCCTACATTTATTTATTTTTAAGCATCTAAGGAGTTTAATAAACATATGAGAGGAGTCATTTTAATTCTCTTCAGATGAGGCTGAACATGCAGCTTTGGGGCCCCCTGGTGGCTGTTGCTATAGTCCACATATAGCAAGAACTACTACTAAAATACTTTTGAGTAAAGTTGTCATTATTCTCATGCATTCATTCCTATATTCCTCTCAGATTGCGGTTTACAACAGAATCTTTATCACTAAACAAGTCACTGAGCTGTTGAGTGGAAGTCAGATGAAAACCGGTCTGCTGAAAAAAGAACATTCAGGACAACCTCAACAACCATCATACACATATCTTACTGCCTTTTAAAAAAAATATAAGTCAATTAGTCCAACCATGTCATGTATGATGAGAGATTATTCCAATTTCCATCGAGCCACATTCTGCTGTAGTGATTACACATCCATTACAGAGCGTTAAATACAAATCATTAATTTTATTGGCCTCTAAAATCAGAGGTGTGCATGTGTGTCTTTATTAAAAGGCAATCAGTCGCTCCAGTAAACTGAACCTCTGCACACATGACTTCTATCAGGAGCTATTTGGCTCCTCCCTCTGGTTCTTGTAGGTAAATACAGTTGATGGATTGTGTCCCTATGCAACACTTTAATACCACCATTTCCATATAGATGGGGTCATAAATATTTCAGCTTACTAACGCAGACACATTTCTGAACAAGTCTACCATTACGTACTTGTTTACTGTTTTTTTTTTTTTTTAAAAAAGGAAACATGTAACCTTATTGCACTTAATTTGTTCTCAGGTTGCACTGTGTACATTTATTCTACATGTAATTATAGTGAATATCTTTTCTATTTACAATGTCTTTCCATACATTGAGTGTATGTGCTATGTTCAATTTGTATTCTGAGGAACACCACCAACTGACTACATTATTATTATTATTATTAT
This sequence comes from Solea senegalensis, assembly GCF_019176455.1. Taxonomy (NCBI): domain Eukaryota; kingdom Metazoa; phylum Chordata; class Actinopteri; order Pleuronectiformes; family Soleidae; genus Solea; species Solea senegalensis. The sequence goes on from NC_058021.1 coordinate 10,145,126, forward strand.
TATTGTTATAATACAGTGTATTACCAAAGTATAGTGGTATTCATTTATTATAAATCTAACCTCTCTACGGTAGTCTCATTCTAACTGTACGGCTAAAAACGTCCAAGTTGCATATGAATAAGTGAAAGATACAAAAAAAAGTTACAAAACTATTGTTGAAATTTTATTTTTATTTACTTTTGTTTTTAAAAACAAACAAACAAACAAAAACACATCAACAACTAAGCTGGCAAAATCATATCTTTCAGGTTCCATTCTCTACCCTGCTTGAGGCTACTTCCTACACATACGGGTAGAAGCTGAAGCGAGAGATAAAAACGTGAAATGAAATGTTTGCACCGTTTGTCCAGTTGTCTGCTCATGTCACATTTTGGTAAGTCAACCTCAAGGGTTACTGCGATGGGGCCAAACACATGAACGCTATTAGTGTTTTCAAGGAAAACATGGATGTTAAAAATGATTCAGCAATTTTCTTTTTAAAGCACTATTATCAACTAAGGGCAAGAAACATGTCAGAGGAGACAGAAAATGAATTATTACAAGTTACAGCACCTCAGTTTGCCTCTGAACTAATACTCCAGCAAGAGAGGGGGGTAATGAGAGCGTTCAAGAACATCCTGTTTTCTGTAGTTGTTTAAGTAAATACAATCACCTTCGTGATCGATTCACAGAGACTAGGTCAAAGTGTTCAACAGACAGGTTAAAGGACGTTACAGTGATCTCAGCCAATCATCATCAAGGATCAGTATTCTCAGTTATATAAGAAGCTTGTTTGTTTTTTTGCAAATGTTAATATCTCTTCCGTAACAGATAAGCGTTGTAAATTCTGCGTCTCTCCGATTGAGTCACTGTGGTAATCTGCATAGATTCCAGTTCTTGAACTCTCACATTAAAACACTTCCATCCAGATATTCAAGACATGTTGCTAGAAAGGCCAAAAAAAACAACAACAATCAGACAGACACTTAAAACAATGTAAACATCAAAAATGGCAGAAACATCCAAAACATTGCTAAATGTAACACTTAATGAACGCTGAAAAACCCAGTGCTCCAGTACAAATGCTTCTATCAAAGTATTTGTTCTGCAGCCTTTAATGCACACATATTTGCATGGCAGCTTACATCATACAGCATCATACAAGTGCAAAACATCTTTATTTATTTTTTTAACTTAATCACTCATGCAACTTGTCCATGTCAGAACAAGGTTAAATTGCACAAAAAAAACGAAAACAATTTGCAAGCGCAAACTTGATGATCATACGTGGGCCTTTGGGGGAGAAGAAAAAAAAGATATGCATATACATATTATATAAACACATTTGGACGTCCTTCACAAACTGAGAACTGTAAAATATATCTGCTGTAAGAACAGTGGCGCAAAAAAATACCATTTTGACATACAGTAATACTTTTTTTTCTTTCACAATGTAAAAGTTTGCACTGTCCACGCAACAAAATGCTAAGCACAAGCCCTAAAAGGCCACAAAAGTGCACGTTATCGGGTCAGAGGGAAGCCACTGGAAGAACGGAGCGTCGTGAGAGTGGGAATGAACACTCACAGTGTCACACAGGAGCTCTCCCACACTCTCAGTGTCCTGCAAGATTAATAGTTGGAGAAAGGAAATCTGGAGCAGATATTTATTATACATGCAGGCACACATGACTGCAGCCACACACACACATTCTTCTACATAGACCGTTATGATGAAAGTGACCAACATGTAACCCCCCACACACACACACACACACACGAAGATGAAACATTCACCCACTCACAACCTCCTCCCCACGCCGTCACATTATCATTCAAGTAGCGGGCACTCTAATAATACAAGTTACTTTGGGAGTCACACACCTCTTACACAGAGGTCTCTCGCTTTCACAGACGTCCTGAGCAGTGACTGCGGACAGAAAGAAGATGGCCTTCTATTTGATCGTTAAGTTTCGACGAAGCGGTCAAAGACGCAGGCCAACTTCAGCCTCACCGCGTCACCACTGCCGGATGTTGAGCTGCGCAGGAATCAAACAGTGAATGAAGGTCGGCTTTTGAAGCTACTGTTCATGATCACGAGAGCCTGAGGCTTGTGTGACGGGACTTAACGAGGAGGGTGGCTTTAGTGATTCAGAGGGGAATGTTTGAAGCCACACTTTCTGTGGGAACCCGACAAGGGTGGGTGAGTTCTTACGATGCCACATTCAACCTTAAATCAACATTCCTTAAACTGCCTATTCATACAGTAGTTGCACAGCAATGAGGCGAGGGCAGACTGGTGCAGACAGATAGTGCCAAGTGGGGATTCTTTTGTAATTGAGACTGACCTACATTTAGTTACCATCTTTCCACCGTTACAATATCGTCTATATGAAAGTGACTTTTACTCTTTATTTAAAGACAATGACGCAAGTTAAACCTTTGTTAAGGCCACTGAAATGTGCTTAAATAGTTTCTTTCAGAGGTGCCTTGTGTTTTCATCGTCTTTCCTGTCATTACTTTTCTCTTGTACCAACCGACAATAATGATAATCATCTGTGACCTACAGTGCCCTCCATGTCTTCAGTCAGGTTAATAAAAGGGAACTGGGGCTGGTGATGCTAATATGTTAACTTTTTTTTTTTCCTTTCCTTTCTATTTCATGTGATTTCCATTTGTCCTTGTATCTGGTCCACAAGAGCATCTTCAGTTTTCCTTTGGTCTTAATTTTGACATTTCATGCCCACTTGCGAAAAAAGGAGCAACTTTCTCAGTCATTTGCTCAATGCATCCTCCTTTAGTTGTAGGAAGAATATGTGGCTGGGGGCTAACGGCCAAGCAGGTAGACCACCACTTCATAGGTGCACATCATAATGGCGGTGTTGGGGATTTGTCTGACAAGGTGGGTGATTAGGCCGCGGTACAGCGCCCGGTATCCCTCCTCTCTGGGTACTGTGATCAGAGTTTGGAAGAAGGAGCGATACTTGCTGCCCTCTTCTCGTAGCCGTGTTCGTATCACTTCTGCAATTGTAAAAGAAAATGGTGATAAATACACAAGTAGTTCTTGTCACACTTTAGCTATGAGCGCATGTCCTGATCTAATCCTACACTTAGCAAGGTGTTCTCTCATTCTTAGAGAAAGTGTGGGAGACAAACATACCATGAGGGTAGGCTATTGAGGTGGCACAGGTCTTGGAGGTGGCTGCTGCAAGCATCATGCCTACAAAGTCTGAGGCGTCTTTGGCCGACTCGTCCTCTTCGTCCATGCTTGAGTGGGCCTTGTACTCGAGCAGTTTACGTTTGATGCTCTCATAAATGACAAAATGGATAACAGTCTCAGAGATGCCGGCATAGGAGGCCGACATACCCCTGTAAAAACCACGCAGGCCGTCCATCTGGTACACCCGCCGCACACACTCGAAAGCATTCATCTGCCGCTCACCCCGGTTTCTGTGATCACAAAGAGCTTTTTAAATTCCAGTTCAATTAATATAATTGTCGTCAGTTATTACAGTATTAAGGTTTAAGGCTCACCTGGCATCCAGCTGCAGACGGGTCTTAATCAGCCAGATGGGATTGGTGGCGGTGATGGCTGTGAACCCTGGGGAATTCAGAGGAAGTGAGAGGATCAGACAGATGCAGAGACACTTGGAGGATCACAATCTAACCAAGTGTACTAAATAGTCTATACTGTGCAGTAAACATCAACAGGTTTCTCTTTCTAACTTGTCAGTGAGCCATTTCATTCTAGTATTAAAATGGAGTATTATGTATTATGTTTTCCATTTGTTAAGGAATTTAAGGAACAGATGGGAAATGAGGTTTGGTTCTAATGAATAACATAAACTCATCCTTGTGAATTTTCAGATATATTATGACACATCTGTAAGACACAGCACAGTGGTTTTGACAGTCAGTTTGTACTCTAAATGTTATCGTTAAGCAACAGGAAATTAATGTTTCCACTAATTCGTCAAGGACTGCAAGTCTTGCATTCTATATAAGATCCTACAGACAGGTTACTGGCCTGATACTCACACGGCAAGCTCAAGTGGAAAAGCCGGGAGAAACAAGACGGTGTCTTGAGGAGATTGTTAAATTATTCACTAAGACTAAAGTGGAAAGTCTCAGGACTGAAAGACTTCACTGTGGCCTCTTAACGTCCTAAAGATGGTGGCCAACCTTGTTCTACAGGTCTGTCTGTCTGCACAGCCAAACGCAGTGTTAGTTTATATTGCAACAAGAGGCCAGTCAATGACAAAGACTATGAAATGCAGTAAGAAGGCTCTAATGTGCATGGACAGTATAAGGCAGGCATGAGCATGTGCATGTGTTTGCATACATGGGATATTACTTTGAACAGAAATTGGCTATCAGCAGGCAAATCTACAGTATATAAAGTATGATTTGTAGTAAATAAGTATTACTTTGAGTCATTATGAAATAACCCAAAGTGTCTGAAAAAGACGATATAAGACAGAGAAACCCAACATGGCTCCTTGCAGAAAACAGCTGCACAAGTCTTGAGCGCGTCTAGTCTATCAGTGCAACAGAACCCTACGTTAAGGCAACTGCATGAAGAAGAGAAGATGACACTCAACTGTTGAAAGAGAAGAGAACAAAAAAAGAGGAAGAAGAAAAAAGAGGGAAGTAGAAGGAAGTAGCGTCTATGGAGTGTACTCACAAGGGAGGGGCAAAGCTCCTCCAGCTCCTCCCCGCTGCAGCTAGTAGCCTGCAGATATGGGGGGCACAGTTGGCGGGGATCTCCCACCCAATCACGCAGGGGTGAAAGCTTTAAAGTAAAGCCCTAAAATAGACACAGGCTTTTCTGTACCACAGTCACACACAAGCAGCAGTCACATCTACCCCCAGCCCCACCAACCACCCCAACCCACTGATACAGTACAAGCAGACAGAGAAGAGATGGGAGGTGATGGACTGGCCTCCCCCATCTTTCTCCATACTGTAAACCCAACGTTATCCCCCTGCCGTGAAAATGTACGTTCAATTCCTTGAAGGAAATGGTTTTTACATTTTCATTTTCTTTCATTTTCAAATGACCACAATTTATCCCCTCCCTTTACTTCCATTAACAAACTGGAATAAAGAAAAATGTTGACTGAACATAAGCCAACCCAATCCAAACCTCCAGCTCCATCTCACCGAAGCGAGGCAACACACAAGTACAAAATGCAAAAGCAGAAAATTTGAAGGTGTATTCTTCATAATCATTGTATCATTGTAAGAATTTCTAATCTACATATACTAGGAAACATTAGACATCTACCTAAAATATGGTAGAAAATAAAAGAGAGTCAGGTGGAAATGCTAACCTTGTCGTTGTGTACTGTGAACTTTAATGGGTGGATGAAACAAGTGAAGAGAGTGCATTTTATGAGTATGTGATGATATATTGGTGACAGTGAAGCTGAGTCTGGCCCAAATACTCCTCTGGGGCAATCCTAATTAAAAAAAAACTGGGGTAAATTTAAAATTAACCTTCAAATGTCCTTACAGGGAGGGAATGAGTCTCCGGAGAGCAGGTCTGTTTCAGGAAAAACATGTCATCAGATAACTTCTACAGGAGTTATTAGACAAATTATCTTCAGTGTCACTGAACATGACACTGAAAATAACAAAAATCTATGAATTGTGTAACAATATTATGTATATTTATGTTAGTGGACGTGAACCTCACCTGCTCTCCTGCGTAGTAATTTAAATAAGTCATGAAGCAGATACTGTACATGTTGCATGTTGTGAAAGACGATCTTTTCATGGAGGATAATTCTTACTCAGAGTTTGACATACATTCAAGCCAAATATGCTTCCCATGCGTCTTTCTCAATTGGTGGCTCATTGAGACAAATTGAGTGAATCAGCAGATGTGCGCGTGTGTGAGTTAAAGGGGGACGACATGCACTTTCCCATGTGACAGTGTGTGTGTGTGTGTATGTGTGTATGTATGGCAGCCACTCACAACTGTTGTCATGTTTGTACACAGCAGAGCATTTGTAAATGTGGCAAAAGAAAAATATGACACCGACTACATTATCAAGCCTTTTTAAACAAATATTAGGACAACAGAGAGAGTCAACACTACTGAAGCCATCAAATATGTCAATGGTTATGGGCTATGGTTGTGTTGCCTACATGTATCCAACTGCCATTTGGGCGAAGACATATAAATGACATCAAGTAAAGTGACACTATTCTCAAAGCCTGATGAAAGATATGTTTACATCAGTTGTATCACTGTATCTAAACCACATTCACTACTTTATGACTTTCAAACGGATATGAGTACCACTGAGCAGAATATGTCATGTGAACTCGCTCAAAAAAGAGGATGTCATGCTCGATGATGGTGTGATACAAATTCTCCATAAAAATTGGAGTCGATGGATGATGACAAAAAAAAAGCAAAAAATAGTGATTACAACCTCCGTAGCAGTGACAAGGTTAGCATTTCTTTTTTAAGCAGACAAAAATAATACACATCCAAATACTTAGTCATTACTTTACCTTGACTATATTGAGACGGTAGACTACAGGAAAGGGGGAAAGTGTGTGTGTCAAGACTTAGCATTACCTAAACTGTGTAAGAGCAACCATAAACTCAAACCAGCAGCAAACACACTGCCATAAGCAATGGAATTTGATTACAAATACATGGTTTTCATCATACCAGTGTAAAGAAATGGGGTGCTACCTGACGTGTCCGCCCGAGTGCCAGGGGCCCCGGTTGACCTTTGGGGACAGTGCTCTCTCCTTTATACACACAGAGCAAAGAAGGGGGCCCACACCACACTGTTTAAGTAACAACTGGGATGTTAAACCATTTACAGAGTCCTCTGGAGAGGCCTCAAAACAGAGTAAAAAAGAGAAAAAATAGGAAAAAAGGGAGAGGGAAGTAAAAAATAATAATAATAATAATAATAATAATAACACTAATAATACTACTAATAATAATGGTGATGATGGAAGACATGATGGACAACAGGGCCAGGAGAAGAGGAAAGCACAACCTAAACTTTAAGGACCATGTGGTTTAGTTCTTGTTTCTTGTCAGATATAGATACAGTAACATCAGCACAGTTATAATGGGATGAATGCCATCAGTAAGTAAGTTTACATGCACAGTTTAATTGAGCTACGGCCATAGTCCGACTAAGAAAGGCAATTGGACAACTTGCTGAGTCCAAGTATACATGCAGTTTATTGGCCGTGTATGTCAGACTCTCCCTCTGTAGGTGGCGCTGTATCTCTCTATAAGCTAGTGCATGGACGGTGATATGGATCGTGCTGTGATTCTGTGTGATTCCTACCTGCTGTACATGTCAATTAAATTCAAATTCAAGTCAAATTAGATGAAGTATGGCTCTTATTGTTGCTGTGTTGTCCAAAGAAAGCCCCCGCCGTGTGATTTCCAGCAACAGTACCGCACTTTATACGTCGTCTCCTTCTACTTCCAGGTCAATGACCGGGGAGGAAATTTTGCTGCATGCACAGAACGGCAAGTCCGACTCCAGTCCGACTAAGCGTATACATGGAGGAGTAATCAGACTATGAATTGCATTATTCAGGTATATTAATCCGACTATTTTGGTCGGACTAATGTTTTACATGACATTAAGAAAACCAAACTTGTTTTAGTCAACCACATGTGGGCCATCAAGGCCACCATAAAGAGTCTACTTACTGGGTGGATGGGTGTATTTACAGAGGGTATGTGGTGAGGATGCACTATTTTATTGTGTGACTGCCATGGTTTCAATGTGCTTGTTTTAATTGCCAGGTGGGAGATGAGTGCTACACAGTGATTATTTAATATTACAATGTAACATGTTTATTCATGTTTACAACATGAATAAATGTCATTTTTAGGTTTTGTTCCACAGTAAACAAAGTGAGGGCATGTTAAATGAAATTTCATATTGGTTTGATCCAAAGAGTCTTAAATTGTGCTTTCTGTTAAACTCTGTAATAGATAGTATTTACATGAAAGAGCAATGTAATGCCTATATCACAGATATTAGTAGTTAGCTTTTGCAAACTTCATTCACAAGCTTTTAACTTTGTGAAGACCCCACCATCCCACACATGTAGACAGAAAGGCATGGCAATGAGAGAAAATGAATGAAGTAGGGAAAAAAAGGGATGAGCAGGTAAAGAAAATATATCTTATGAAAACAAACTGAAATGTTTTTAAATAAACCCCATCATTGAGTCACACTGTTCAGACAGACTGAGAGACAGACAGACTGAGAGACAGGCGGACAGACAGACGAAAAGGCAGAGGAGAGGGAGCCATCATTACCTGCCATCCCAGCTGACACCATGTGCACTGGGGTAGAGTCTGGCTCCAGCACCCCATTCAGCTTCTCCTTGGCTGTTGAATAGGCTGCAAAATAGATCGCCCTGTGACAAAGAAGATGGAGTTCAATAAGAAATAAGAAACATTGGATAAGCAGACTAAGGACTAATCGCCAACTATTTTGCTAATCAATGAATAGTTATTTTTATTAAAGTGTTCTTTTATTAATTAAAACCTCTCAATGACCTTTTAAATATGAATATTTTCTGGTTTCTCCATTAAAACTGAATTATTTTTGGTTTGTGGACATAAAAAGACAGAACGCCATCATTTCCTGGTGTGAGAAACACAGATCAACATTTTCTGATATTTTATGGACAAAACAACCAATTGATTAAACAAGAAAATAATCTAATCGAATATTTTATGAAAATAGTAGTTAGTTGCAGCCCTACAACACTACCTTGTTTGCAGTTTGTCATCGACAAACCGGGTCTGCTATGATGACAAGGCCAACAATAGATAAGCTAGCTGAGGATACCTCTAATATTAGCTTGACAGGAATTATTGTGACACACCAGTTTCAAGTGGCTCCTGCTGTCACCAAAATGGTGGTGTAATGCGGGCCGTGGAAGATATGCGTATGATATGTGTGAGAGACTGTGAATCACACTGCATGCTTTAAAAGCAGATTTATTCCCTGTGATTCTCACTTCTCCTCACTAAATAAAAATCACAGGATTAAGTCAGGGTTTCTGTTGAGTGGAATTAAATCCAGTGACCTCAAATCCTTCGCCCTCCATGGGAATTGAAAGCACACGTTCGTCTTTGTCATAATCATGCTGCTGTGCAGATCAATCATGTGATTGGCTGAGAATGTGTGAGGGCATCACCCACACATAATGAGTGACACTGCTGGTGCAAGCGTCCTCATAGAAACATTTGGGTTAGAGTTGGGTTAAGGGTTAGGCATTTAGTTGTGATGGTTCAGGCTGGGGTAAGTGACTAGGGAATGCATTATGTCTATGAGTATCCACACCATGAATGCAATACCAGCATGTGTGTGTGTGTGTGTGTGTGTGTGTGAGTGTTGCATGCTAATGAACGCCACAGCATACCCAGTGGACTGTGTGCTCTCATTAGCATCAGAGAATGTTTTTAGCTTCTCCAACATCATAGTGCTGAATCCTAAAATCGGAGAGAATAACGCTGCAGCCCAGCAACCAAGAGCTTATCTAACAGATAAAAAGGGTAACCAATCAGTATTTTCATTCAGTTATATTGCAACTAAGGCTTGGGTTAAAGTGAAATTAAGTGGGAAATGTTGCATCTTAGCCATACATCTCGAAATCTGGAATCTTCTCTGGAGATACAGAATAATAAACTGTGGAGACATTCACGGCAGCATGGTGATCAATCAAATGTGACTTTTTTACCCATGAAAAAGCCCTTGAATTATGAAGATTAAAATGACGTATGCAGAAATGCGACACAAAACACACCCACAATAACTAAGATAATACTGCTCATACCTGGAAGGTGCCACACCAACAAGGGTGGGTCCCAGTCCTCTGAAGAGTGAACGGGGCCCTTCTCTCTCTAAAATCAACCTGCAAAAGACAGAAAACCGTTCAATAAAAGCTCTCCTTCATATACTTTTTTAACATTTTTAATTACTGTGCATGCAAGCAGTTGTCTTTTTAAATCTCACCAAACAAATCAACAACCCTTGCATTCTGTATGATAATAAAAAAAAAATTACAGAGCCACAGTACACAGACAAACAGTCCATCAAAACACAGAGGGCAAACCACAGACGGCATTTCATTTGGCACATCTGTGTTTGTCGCTAAATTTAAATCTGATGTGGGTGCTCTAAGCAACTTGATCAGTAAATAATAATTTATTTGACGTGCTGCCAGGACATAACGCTCAGCCTAATAATATACACTGGGTCACCATCAACATGCTGGAAGACCCACAGAGTATGAAATGACAGGTGTCCTGCTTCAGAGGGTGTTTATCATGACATGCACGTTTTCAGTTTCTTTCACCTGAGTTCAAAGTTTGCTTCTATCTCCCCTCGAACGTGTTGACCTCATTCAGAATGAGCTTGTCGTGCAGTTAACCTTGACGCGCTGCAACGTTTTACATTAACGTATGTGACAAGGTACATTCGAAGAAAACAGTAAAGTAACCGCAGAAAGAATAAAAGACCCAGAACAAAAAAATTGTACTTTGGCCCAGATTCTAAAATGATCTTTAGTGAGCAGTTTATATTTTTACAATAAATGGCCTCACTGCCACTTGACTAAACAACACATACAGTAGCACCGGGCCTTCTTGGAACAGCTGTAAGTTGTTTTTGTTCTGCTTGTGGCTCAATGAACTGGGCCTTCTAACCAAGCTCTGCTCCCTCAGAAATTTATTTATTTACCTTATTTATTTATTTATTTACAGTGTGGTATTTAGGTTAGCACACATATCTGAAAGAGACTGTGTTCTCCAAAGTTACCATTTTTTAAATTGTATGTCAACATGCCCTGCTCTAAAAAGAGAACTTGGCCTACTCCTCACTGCATGTTGAGTCACTTGTGTGTTCTTTTCCTTTTCCTGATCCCTCCACCACTGTTCCCTCTTCTGCCCTGCCCCACTCTGTATCATGTTATAGTGGTGTTCTGTTTCTACTTTTGGCTCAAGGACAGCCAACAAAGCTGGTTTATATCGGCACAAGACCAATGTTGAGCCCAAAACAATGCCCTTTTAAACTGCAATCTCTCAAAGGAGGCCCATCAGTCCAGTGTTTTCAAAACCCGAAAGGATAAAAGAAAACTATTTCGAATTATTGTTACAGTCAATCAATTTTTCAGACAAACAAATGTAAAAAAAAAAATTTGGCAGCCGAAAATATCTCATGCAACAGCTTCTGTCGCATAATAACACAACGCGATAGGCTACGCGACAATCTCAGTGTAGATTTCCACAGAACAACAACATTCTACATTGAATATTTACATAAACCCTTGAGTCCTGGGTGTCCAATGTTCGTTATAATTTTCCAGCTACGTTTTCTTTTCTTTTTTTCTCAGTAGGTGCAAAATAAACACCTATGTAGTGACAGGTTCCCATCTTTCTGGTAATGTTCCACTGTGTAATGAGATGAGCAATGACACATTATATCGCAGAAAAGGGAACAAATATCTACTGTGGATTTCTTGCACTGGTTTCCAAGCAACTATCTAGAGAAAGTTGGCAAATAATCCACAGAGATTTTAATGAGGCTTAAAATTATACATTTTATTGTTGGGTGCTACAAATAGGAATAAAATCAAGGTTGAACTTTTAGTGTCTTGGTCTTAGACTCTGTTGTTACCATTTCTCAGAAAAATAATTCACTAGCACAAAACAAAAACTTAAAATCCGGTCCCTAAATATATATATATATGTATATATATATATATATATATATATATATATATATATATATATATATATATATATATATATATATATATATATATATATATATATACATATATACAAATAATTATTATCATCCAGCAATACATCAGTTCAGAACATACTTGTAGTGTTGGGCAAAAGATATATAATATTATTATAAGAACAATGGGTAATTTAAGCCATGCCTGTATGCCAACAAATAACTCCTTTTTAGACAAATTATCTGTTGTTTTACATTGTCAGATTGTGCTGTAAACTATACAGCATATAAATTATACTGTAAACGACACAAATGTGAGCAGAAAACACAGAGATTCTCCTGCCAGATCCCTTGAGTAAGCTCCAGATAAAGTCCATTGTGTGTGTCAGCTCTGACAGACTTAAAAATAATTGTGTGGAATCTCATGTATTTCTTTTCCTTCACTGGCTGGGTTGTACAAGGGAGAGCAACTGCAAAAATTCCCTGACCAACGACACATTTTCAAAAATCAGACATGCCATTGCAGCAAATTGCTCTGAATGTTTGCATCCACTTGCCGTCACCCATTATTTTGCAACTTGTGATAACAATGTAGGCATTTAGGCAGCAATATTAGGGCTGTGTATTGGCAAGAATAAAACTATATATTAGGATGGTATACGCAAGGAGAATTATTGTATGTGTTTTTCCCACATCGAATAGTTTATTTTAAGAAAATAATGTGTAATAATAATATTGGTTTTATTTCTCTAGTGGGAAGTGAAGGACGTGGTCCACTGTCAGAAAACCACTCAAGAATATTTGAATATTAACAGAAACAACCATTAAAAATATAACAATATTTTACTGTATCAATAGTTTTTTACACAACTACTGTATATGCAATATGTGTTGTTTCACTGTGTGTCCATTCACCAATTTACAAAGAAACAGATGGGAAAGACAAACAGCAGACTGGAAATGGTAATATAATCATCAACTGCTCATTTAATACAGCAAGCATAAGTTCAGACATATTGATTTGGTAGTATAAATAATACTATAATGTCCCACACGATACTAATTTACTAATAATAATTGACAGTTTGATATGTCTTTACCAGCTTTAAAAACATATGTGAAGATTTGGTTTACATTGAGTGCTCTATATCCATATCTATGTCATCAAAGCTAACTATGGTGTGATCCCTTTAATTCGTTTAATAATGTCTAATAAAGAAAAGCTCATACAATTAATATGACGTCTCATTTTCCTTACTTGAGACAGTGCAGAGGCCCTGGTGGAGCAACACGGGCCACGCTGGCACCATTGACGGTGCTAAGCTGGACTTCTGAGATGTAGAGAGTGATGGAGGAGGACTGTAGTCTTGTTTTCACCACTTCCAGAGGACAAGTCAAAATTGCACCCACTGTACCTCCACATCTGTAAAGGACACAGGGGAAGGTGGTTGGGAGGACAAGGGTTCAGAAAAAAAAGGGCACAGTGGAAGAAAGGGACAAAATTAAGAAAAGCAAACACTGCATTTGCATAAATTAGCCATAAGAGAGAAGGGACAGATAGAGAAGAGAATAATTGGTTTTAATATTCTAGCCTATCCTTGAGTGTAATCATGAAAAGAGCAGACAATACAAATACTCCTATCTATCTATCTATCTATCTATCTATCTATCTATCTATCTATAATATATACACACACACACACACACACACTCACATTCACCAAATAATGGTAACACAATCTGTTATTCCATCCAGCTCTTAAGTTACCTTGGAGCAGGCACATGCAAACACCATGACCTCGTGTTGTGATACTGCAATGGGTAAAGATGCACTGTGGTGTACTTGTAGTAACTTAACTGACTTGTTGTATTTGAAAAATGTTAAGATAAAGCTGTTAGCAATATGTCTAATATACTCACAACATAAATAAAGTCATGACACACAAATGAACCTATTGAACATTTCACCATGTTCTGTATTTGAATCTGTATTTGAAGCATTTCAACAAGTCATTACACCACTGTTTGGCTAAGCATTATCCTAAACAATAAAATTGTGATGTGAACTTTTAAATATATAATTTGGAATACTGGTTAAGCATTAGAACATTTCATTTAGACTAGAGAAATAAAAACAACCAAAACTCACTGTAGTCGCACTTATCAAAATAAAGTGTAACCAAGGAACTTGTGATCATGTTGCTTAGACTTTGACCTCCACTCAACAGATGCCGTCAACAACATGTGAATCAACCGAAGCTTATCCGATTGCTCTCAGAATCATACACATTATCTGATTAAAAATACAACAATTTCAGATAAATATCATTGTAAACCATATTTCTTACTTCCGGGGCTGTAAATGCCACTCCAAAACAATGTTCTGTCCCTTTGCAGTTGTAAACATGCACATTTGATTATCCACTCTGCAGACACCAAATGCTTTCCAGAATCAGAATATGGCTCCACAATAAAAACATGAGAAAGCTGTATATTCATTGTTGATTTAATCATTCCGAGGCTTACAAATGCTTTATATGTTAGGTTAAGTGTATACTAGTTTAATTTGTACGTTGTGTTTGCTGACAAGCAGCAAATTCCTCTAGCTGCACTCATTTCAGAGTAAGGACATTCATGCTTCCAGGCAGCAGTGACCTCTGGCCTACTTTCAGGGTTATGCTGTCTGCTGCACAGGGGCTGTCAGAGGAAGCACAGCACTGAGGCCCCCAGCTCAGATTTTTGGAAAAAGCAGGTCAGGTCACTCAAGACCAGCAACTCACTGAGTGGTTTGAGGATTTTGACTCTGTGACAAAGGAGTTTAGACTTGTGGTGGGAGGAGATAACCATATTTGACTATCAAAGGTCAAAGATAAAAGGAGAGGTGAGAGACGAAACTGAGAACGGAAGACTGAAAATAAGAGAGCGGTGTCAATACACTTTAGGGTTTTGTTAACAATTACTTTGAGAATGAAACTCTTTGGCCTTTTTACCTTTAAGTGTGAATGAGAAGCACTGTATGGGGTGCAGGTTTAACCTACAGTACATCTATGTTCTCCTCACTTCGTGTCAATTTTATATGTATTTCTAAACAGGAGACATGCTGCTGCATCATCTGCTGTACCTGGGGGTCCTTGAAAATATGGAACGTATGTGGGTTGCTCTACATAACCATATACATCGAGACAGTAGTTGGAATGTAAACAAAGTTTTAAAACTCACCGCTCCACAATACAGATGCATTAATTCATCTTATTAACATTTTAGATTATGTAATCTAAAATGATATTGTAACATTTAGAAATGTTACATTAGCACACTGCAAACGAAAAAAATGTTCACTTAAGTTTTAAAATAAGGGGGGCAACTATTAACCAATTTGGTTTTTAACCAACACTCCAGTTCAAATATTAAATCTGGAGCAATTGCTCCTATGTAGAGGCCTGGCACGCTCCTTCGGGTTTGGCCCCAGCGTAGGATGGTCTGATTGTGTTCTGGGGTGAGAGGGATATGTGAGCTTGACAGTTTGGGTATAGGCTGCGGTTTAGTGAGGCCCAACCCTATGATCAGGGATTAACATGGGTCCATATACAGCCAACCTAAGCACCATTCGACTGGAAAATTAAACAAACAAACACAGTTTACACATTTATTTGATAAATACTGGTATACACTGTTCTCCTTTGGCTTTCTTTTTCCCGGATGTCCTGCAGAGATCAAGTTCCTACAGGCCTGCCTTCAAACGGACCTTGGGCAAAGTCCTTTCAACAAAACACTCTCCATGGCACACGACTAACTCCCATGGACACTCGTTCAGGCTTGGTGTTCAAGTTTCTCTTTGGTAGGCAGCCATTTTGAACAGCCTTGCATTTAAGTCGTTTATGTAAGTCGGTTACAGGATAGTGGTGTCGGTGTCAGAGGAAGCAGACTGGACCAACTTCTATATGTTGCTGACTGGTGGGCTGTGGTGTGGGAAATTCCTGTATGTCAACGATAGGTAGCTGACGACTGTCCTGAGTATGGAAGAGGAAACGTGACTGGTGCCAACTCCCGTCTTGGATCTGACAGAAAGAAAAAAAAAAAGGAGTTTTTAATATTTCATATTGGCAGTAATTCAATAATTCTCAGCATATATAAATACCTATATAACACAATGAGCGTCGGACTAATGCAGGATTTCTCATGCCAGTTCAAAGTGTGCTGGTCATATATGTATTATGCGATCAATATCTGCAGATAAAACCAGCTCATAGATATATCAGTCAGGCTCCAATTCAAATAATGTACAATGGAACTGCCTGTAATCTCAGCTTTTCAGACTGTAAGGCAAATAAAACAACATTTGTTGATTGACTGATTCACTTCCCACTCCCTAGCCAGGTACCTTGCACTCGTCTTGCAGCACATGTGGTTCAAGTAGTGTGTCTTTCACAAACATCTGTTTGTTCCAGCCCCGAAACCGAAATGTGGTGTTGTGCGTATGAGCGTTTCCAGTGGAGGTGAGGCTGTCCGATGGATTGTCGGATGGATCGTTCAGGCAGTGGAGTGTGATGCTGTGGCTGGCCTCAGTGCTTAATAAATGAAGAAACTTCATTTGGACTTGCCCGACACCGAACACCATCTATGGGCGAGAGACAGCAAGAGATGTAGTGTGATCAATCTGTCAACATTATAGCTGAATGTGTTCTATCAAATGTTTCCAAATTCAAAATGTTAAACCGTCCTAAATACGGTAAAAGGTTAGATTTAAAGTCAATATCAATTATGCTTTTATTGTCATGCTGAAGACTTTGACATGGACAAAAGGGGGAATATTCATCTATTTAAAAAAAAAATATTCTTTGATGAATAAGTTCTTGCACACTTCATCGTTACCTTATTAGAGGCCAGTGGATGTAAACATGTCTTCCCCCCTGCAGTGAAGTTGCAGAAGACCTTGAAGGCATCAGATATGCAGCCCAGATTGGGATCGATCCAGAACCAACCTAAAAAGTCCCCAATCAAACAGAAGACAGAGGAAAAAATGAACAGGGAAACAAGACAAGGTTTTATATACACACACATCTACATGGAACTAAAGAAAAAAGCCTCATATGAATGTCCACTGAAAGTCTCTTACCATCTTTAAGTGTGTGCTGACAGTCGAGCAGATCTTTGCAGATACGAGCTGGGTTTTCTCTCGTGCCTAGAGGTTCTTTGATGCTCTCAACCACACTGCTCAGGTAACGCAGAGTCTTCAGTATCTCTGTATTCTGATCCGGCAGGCTCATCTCTGTGTTCTGGAAACTCTGGATCAGATAGATAAGGACGCTGGAGTCAAAATCAGAAATTGCAAACAGTATGAAAATGCCTTGAAATTGTATCTGTTCAGCCGGTGTCTTACTGTACCTCTGTCCTGAGGGCAGTGTTTGAGTCTGACAGACTGTAGACTTCTGAGTAATCATATATCTGCCTCTGTGGAATGTAAATCAGCAGGATAAATGTAATGAAAAACAGGTTCAGCTTCACGTTCGTGACTAAACTGAAAGATCTTAATACATGGGCTTGTTGATAGGTTTCAGAAATCAACACATGTTCAGTTTACAGAGAAAACGTTCATAGAACCGCTGCGCGCTTCAATAACAGAAAGGCAGTGAGAAAAAAGTCTTCCATCAATAAACCGTCACATTCCAGGGAAGACATTCTACTCAGCATAAACACTACAGTCATCCCATAATGTGTGGAAACAAAAAAAATGCATTTGATGTACAGCGGAGTCTTTAAGTCTAAGACCAGTGTACAGATGGGTCTCAGGCTTTTAGCGTTCTTAGAAATGTTCAAACAGGAGCAGCCTAAACTTTATCCAGAAGTTATGACAAAGTGGAGATGTGAACGATGAGTCTACATGATTAGTTGGCACTTCTATATGTTAGCAAATCAGTGACAAAGATTCCTGCCCTGGCTGTAGCGCGTCCTGGCTTTGCTCTGCTGTCAGAGAAATAAATCTTGACAGGAGAGAATCTTGGATTACAGGAGAGACGTAACAGCATTGCTCTCCAGCCAGAACCACATGAAGAAACTCTTGCTGTCTCTTAGTGAGGATGCCAAATAATTGCCAGAAAAGTTTTTTTCCCTTTACATAACATCATGTTATGTCACAGTGAGGCAACTGTTGACATTCAACTGTAGGTGAACTTTCATAATTAACTCTTTAATTAAAAGCAAACGCAACATCTATTAGGTCAAAGTGACCTTTCCCTTTGGGTGACCAAGTTCATCCATGTGGATGTTTGTGTGACAAGTCATAAAAGTCCTTCCAGGTGTTGCTAAAATACTGTCCACTGGGCACATTTTCCTCTAACTTTATGGCCCCCAAACCTGTGTTTTTTAAATCAATCTCAAAGCAGGACTTTTATCATCCTGGCTGTCTGTTTATGACATGAAGCACTTACCGTTGGACCTGGAGCACCAGGGGGTCCCTGAGGTGGGAAGAGAGACACAGTGAAAAATTATCCCCATAGTGGTCGTATAGTTTTAGCAAGGAAAGCAAGGAAGAGCACGAGACAGCAAGCAAGAAAGACAGGTCAGATATCTATAGTGGATAATAGATAGATAGATAGATAGATAGATAGATAGATAGATAGATAGATAGATAGATAGATAGATAGATAGATAGATAGGTTATAGCAAAGTAGCTAGCTAAATATAAAATAGCAACATAGCTAGATAGCAATGTAGCTAGCTAGATATAAGATAGCAACATAGCGAGTAGACGGACGGACGGACGGACAGACAGACAGATTGACACTTACTCTGGGTCCTGAACCTCCTTGTGGTCCTTGGGGCCCCTGAAAGCATGACACAGACTGTTTATTAACATGATTAAACAAAAATGAAAAACAATTTGTATGTACAGCATGAATAGGGACAAAATAGGTTAAGTTGCTCTTCTCATCATTGTCTATGATGTGTCTCACTGTAAGATGTCACCGACTGCCCCCACCAACAATGCTCTATAGTAGCTCTGACACCGGAAACAGCTGGACTTGATTTTGTTCTTTTGGAGTGATTTTGTATGGTTCAAGTGAATGTATGCACATGATTTGACATCATGGGCGCTTGAGGAAACAGCTTGAATGTGGGCCCAGTGTGTATACAGTGTGACTGGGAGAATGGAAACAGAAGTGAATGTGTGTGGACTGCACTGTGGTTTGCCATGCTAACATTTTGACAAGGCATTTCCTTTGCAGTGTTTACACAAGGAGGTCTGTGCGTACTGTAAGTTCCCACGGCGACCTCTCGGAGACACCGAGTTACAGCTATGATTCACTCACCGTGATCTGCTGACGCTTTAAGACAGTCAGACTTACGAAAACCTCCCACTGCCTTCATGCATCTTTAAACAGAGCTCCCATCATTTTCGCCTTTGTATTTACACCATAGTATACTTCTGAACACTTCCCGCTGAAGAATTTATAGGTGTGTTGTCCTGACATTGACATAGTAGCATGTAATCACATGCTCTCTAAGTCGTTATCATATAAATATTTTAATCAATCCTTACCATTTCACCGTTACCCCCTTTTGGACCCCTTGGTCCCTGTAGAAAAGAAAAAGAAACACATGAAATATTATACCTCAACTTGAATTTCATTAATTAGCACACTGAAGACTTTATTAAAAGTGAGGTCAACACATTGGTCATCATTATGAAACTCCTTACAGGTTTGCCCAGTGGACCCATCATTCCTTCAGGGCCTACAGGTCCAGATAATCCCTGAAACAAACATTATAATTGAGGGTCAATACAACAAAATGGAAGGTGATTACAAAAAGTCTAACTATTTATTTTAAGGTCTTTGGCTCTGCAACAACAACTTTTCTTGACAGGATCCTACATTTCTTTGCACACCAGTCATTGTTTTGTATTTGATAACCCGCAGTGTTGTGGTGTAGTTACTCGCTCTAAGTCTTACTACTAAACTTACCGCAGTACCCATCGGTCCTTTGGGGCCAGGGAAGCCTCTAAATCCAAAATCACCATTTGGTCCCTGTTTGGACAAAAATGAGCTCTTGTAAGTTGATATAACAATATTATTCTAGTATGTTGTATCATTTCTGTTTCAGTTAAATTGTTTAATGGCTGTTTAACTGTAAGTTTAGCTGCCCAGAGTCTTACCTTTGGACCTGGAAAGCCTTGCAAACCCACCATGCCCACATTTCCATATTCTCCCTACAAACAGAAAAGATGGTGGCATCATAGCATCGAAAGGACCATGTATTTTTACACATTTCATACAGAGGAGATTGTCCTTTTTTGTCAATTCTAAAGAAAATGGGCCACACACACTTTATGTCTGGCTCTAAAGTAACCCCAAATACACACACACACAGTAGGATTAGGTGTCTGCTCCCTGCTCTGTGCCTGAGTGCTGCCTGTCAGGGTGGCAGACACAATGTTTGTACAGCCAGTCAATCACATCCTCTGCACAGCTCCACTTTCCACCCCGCGACTTTGGCCGAGAAGCTCTATTCAGTGAATAGTGTAAAGGGATCTGACCCAAGGGCCCGAGTCTGCTCTCTGTTTCACAAACATCAATGGAGATAACTGGTGGAAAGAGGGGAGAAGCGGGGACTCAATGTTGTTCCTTTATTCTTCATTTTGAGCAGTTACATAAGTAGAGCGGAGCACCTCATTTTCCAGATCTCTGGTGTGTGAGGATCTTATATAACTCGTCTTTACCAGGCACAGTGTTTCCATTCCCAGTCTCGCCCACATAATTTCTTATTCCACTCCGGGAGACAAAAGTGTCAGACACAGATTTTTTATCCCCACTGCAGACTGGCTACCTGAGCCCCCCCCCAAAGATAAATTTAAAAAGCAATTAGAAAAACATAATACATTTTAGAAAACCAGCAAAATTTGAGCAATGGTATGGTAATTTAAAACAAGATTATGAACAACGTTACGTTAAAATAACGGCTTCAAAACTGTTTTTGATGACACATTTACTTGTAATAGGGAGAATGGTGCCACTTTTCTCTCACAGTTTGCGTCCTGAATGTGCGTTCTTGTACTTACCGTAACTTTGTTGAGCAGGTACAAATTAAATTGTCAAATTTACTAATGTTCAGGGTCTAACCAGCTAGAATCAGTCCCAGAAAAAGAGTGAATGTACAGTAGTTAAAAAGAAACTGCTGGTTCAGAAAACAGATGATTATGAGGAATATACTCCATTATGCCATGCAAAGTAACAAATATCTTGTGTGATAAACACTTTAAATTACAATTAACATTCAATTAAGGTATAAAAATGAGAATTTGGACATTACAGTATTAGAAATAAATCAAGAGTAGTTCATTCATTATAATGGCAGGGTTTTCAGGATTTCTGATAACATTTTCATAAAATAGATCATTTCGTCCATGTTTGCGCATGAGCCAGTTCTCTATAAAATTAACCTGCCATGATGTGCATAACACCACTGCTTTTATTTCAGGTGATGCATATACACTTGAATATTAGATGTAGATGAAGATACACGTACCGGTTGTCCTTTGGGTCCTGGATCGCCTTTCTTGCCCTGGTCACCAGAAGTTCCCTCCATGCCTTTGAATCCTGGGGTACCTCTGTCTCCTGACAGACCAGGCTCCCCCTAAGGCCAACACAGGTCAGGTCACTTGAGAAAGCATTTGTTTTGTCCAAGCAGGAACATTGTAACAACTTAGAATACTTGAGATCAATACTCATCAAAACCTTTTTTTCTTTTTGTACCTTCTGTCCAGGTGGTCCTATTTCTCCAATTTGTCCAGGAAGTCCGGCCTCTCCCCTACGACCTGGAAGTCCAGCAAGTCCCTCAAGTCCCACTAAACCTCTTTGGCCCTGCAAAGAAAGCAGAGTTGTGTCAACGACATTTTGTAAATGTCAAATCAGGTGTATGGTTACACGGCTACAAACATCCAGGGGAACTAGAACTTGAGTGAAGATACTTGAAGATATTTCATCCAGAAGATGTCATTAAGATCTTAGAACTGAAGGATCAGCGGTCAATCTTCTTTATGAGTCTACAAGAAAGGTCAGGACAAAAACTACCACATCATTCAGCGGCAGGCTTTATCAAAAATATGGTTTAAACTGTTACACCATAACTGACCAAAGCAAAACTTACCATTAATATTCATGTCTTTTGGAAACCCTTACCCAGAAGAAGTTAACTGATTGATGGTTCTATGTAAGACATTCCGTTCAATAACTCTGAACATAATTCTAACTATGCTGTAAAGTCATAGCTGGAAAGCACTGTGCTCTCATCTGCCGGCCTCTACTGGTTGCAATATTTCTTGACAGCGTGCTCTGAGAGCTTCGCCATAAACCTGACTGCCTTTCACAGAGTGATCACTGACGCCGCAGACCGCAGCGGTTTCCTGCTCCATCAGCAGTGTGTTGAAGCAGAGGGGAGCGACTGATATTAGAATAACAGATTGAGTGGTCGCTGCCTCACACATGGCTCCTGTTCCTCGATCACCAGGAAGAGAGCAGATAAATCAGGGAGCAGGTTGGAGTTGTGCTGCTGTAGATTAACCATCTAAACTGTCTACAATCTAAATGACATCACTGAGAAACGTAAGACTAATCCATCAAACACTTACAGGCTCACGTTGCAGATTCCCTGCACCTGAAGTCTTCTCAGTGCATTATCATTATCATGCATTGTGAGTTTGTTGGGTCTTGTTTTGAACAGCAGACCGAAAGAAAAAAAAAAAAGCATCTGCAGCTACAGCACCTGTCTGGTGTTTGAATTTAAATGTGGTCGAAGTGTCAAGAACAACTTCAGCTGCATTTCTTTCCTGTTGCTCACAACTATAAAACAGAAATGCTCCAAACTAATTTCCCCCATTCGATGTGCAAATGCGTCCAGCTGGCAAGGTGAACAGGAATGAATATGCAGCAGATAATAAGGAAACAATAAATTAGACGGTTATGACAATTATGGGAATAATGACTAATAAGGACACACGTTTCCTGCTGACCTCAGCTGTTGACAGCTCTTCATGGTTTATAGTCAAATAGCACCATAAAAAAGCAAAGAAGCAGGCAGTTGGCTCAAGAGAAACATGCTACCCGGAAAATCCACTTTTCACGTGAAAAAGAAAAAGCCTAAATACACTAAAAAATAATTTTTTTTATCTACAGGACTTGTATTTTTCGACATTCTAACAATCTTTTGCTGTGATTTAAGAGATTATAAGAGTAATAACTTGTAAATGAAACCTCGACAAGAAAGACTTGGCCATGCATAAAATCTTAATCCACTCTGGCAGCACATTTATATCACACTTAGTCGTATGACTCTGCTTTTCTTGTTAATGTATTTTGGACTTTATGTGTTTTTGATGGTGACATTGGAGCATGACCACAAGGCAGAGAAAAGAAAGAGGTTGTGATAAAAGCTCAGTCTTATATAAGTCTCTATAAGTGTTATCAGTATTAACCTGTGGGCCCTACTGTATATCTAATTTAAACAACTCAAGAAAACTCATTAGCCACGTACTATAGTCAAATAAAGACAACAAGCATAGTGAGGTAAACACAGTTTTCCACAACAGCTTATTCTGCACTAACTCCACTGTAGTCGATTAAATTAGGCAGCACATATTTATTCATTGTGGCCTAGGTTCAGCTCTCTCTTCAGACATCTGCTGTATAATGAATGAATGAATGAATGAATGAATGAATAAGGCACAAAATGGACAAAGCTGTGAAGTCATGATCCTCACAATGTAAAGATCACTGGAGATTTAGCAGTGCAAGTTGTGACACATGGTTCCTGTGTGCATCGATGTCAACTCTACAACTCACACTGTCATAACTCGTGTTGCCTCTACAGTGTTTGAGAGAAGTCAGACTTCTCATTACTCATGTAGCTCAACAGTGTAACATTTCATGTGGAACATTCAGAAAACATACAGTAGATTGTAGGTATTTAAGTGGAAATAATAGTGAAATGTGATTGTACACATTTCTGTTTAATACCAGTATCAAAGAGGTTTTACATTTATGTGCACATGACTTTCTTTATAGCATACGTCACTCAAATCACTATGTTATCATACAGATAATGTCACTGATGATTACCTGACGTCCTATTTTCCCAGGTGGTCCTGTTAAACCAGTCAGTCCAGGGGGACCATCTGATCCTGGGTATCCAATCATTCCCACGAGTCCAGGTAAACCACTTGGCCCCTGAAAAGATTATAATGTCACTCAATCTCCTCTCTGGATGAAAAAAAACATTATTCCTGCAGACCTTTACCAACACAAATACATGCTTACTTCTTTCACCAGCACCCACTTAACATATTATTAAAGTATGACAGCAAAGAAAGCCAGTTTATAGCATTTTCAAATATCTTTTTTTTCTTTCTTTTTAAATAAATGTCTGTCCCTGCTGCTGTTTGTCTTTTAACCATGTACAGTACACAGTGGAGATGATGTGATACTCACTTCAATGCCAGGAGCTCCACTCAGCCCCCTTGCTCCTTTTTGTCCTGCTGACCCCTGGGTAAACACACGCACAAACATGTCCATCTCATTCCCTTTTCATTGAGGAGCTGAAACTTTTAAGACTGTGTTATATATGAGGTCATACAGTAAATAGTGAAATATGTGCCATACAGTAAGACTAAGACAGAAACAGTTTTGTTTTAACAATACTTCATGCCATCACATGTAATTCCAAATGCAAATGGATCCAGTTCAGACTGTTCAGTGCCTGATATTTGAAAGCATGCCATCTATATGTCTCCATATGTTGCAAGTGAAGGTATTTCTCAAACTCAGTTTAAGCTCGAGCCAAGATGAATACATTAACAGAAATATTCCCATGGAGTCAGAAATGCTTCTATAGAATCTGAACTGGTTGTATAAACACTGTTGCATACAAGCTGTTTCACATGTGGAAGAAAGTCAGTGATGTCTGGAAACCTGGGAATACTTCATTTTTTAATATACTGTATATATGCAACTCAAGGAGGCTCAGCGTTGTTTCACATGGGGAATTTACACTTATGTAATCAGAAATCCTCTGACAAGGCTAGTGACTTTAAACAACTTGAGTTACAGGGAGTCTTTTTCGCAAAAAGTGATCAAATGTGATCATCCAAGCTATCAAAAAAGGCAACGTTCCTTTCATAATCATCAATGGCAAATGAAGTAAAATCCATTAAAGCTTGAATACTTTGTTCAAATCCTCCAGTAACAATATTTTAAGAAAAGACAAAAGTTTAATTACAAGGCATCCTTAAGCCCTTAAGAGAGCTCCTATGGTGACAAACTGTCTAGGGTTGGCAAGTGGACTTTAAAGAGGCTTAAGCATTTTCTTTAACAGATGAGAACATTTTGTTATTTGAGAAAACTATGCCCGCAGTTATGAGTGTTGTTGCGTATTATATGAAGAAAATGCTGCACTCTTGTCTTTCTGCTTGTTAAGACTGCAACTCAAAGCCAACACTGCTTTACGCACTCTCTGATGCAACTGACATCCTTGTGTATGTATGAGCAGGGTCATCTATCAGGTGGAAAATGAAAAGTGGCATGTTGTCCAGAACTCTGTGGTTGGCCTCACTCTGGCAACAAGCAGAGGGATTTGTCTTTATCCCACAGTGTTGGGTATAAACCAAAAACTACTAACCTATGACTTTTTTGACTAATTTTGGATGACATACTATAGTATTACTTTTTTGACTGATTTTGGACGACAAACTAACCTATGACTTTTTTGACACATTTTTGACGACATACTAACCTATGACTTTTTTGTCAAAATTAGACATTTGAAAAAACTCTGCATGAGATGAAATTTGAACTCGCAACCCTCAGCTTATGAGCCCAGTTCCTCTATACATTAGGCCACTTGGCCAACTGTACTTCAGGTTACATACTAACCTATGACTTTTTGGTCACATTTTGGACGACATACTTACCTATGACTTTTTGACACATTTTGGACGACATACTAACCTATGACTTTTTAGACTGATTTTGGACGACATACTATAGTATGACTTTTTTGACTGATTTTTGAATTAGGCATACTATACTATGACTTTTGACTGATTTTTGGGCGACATGGTATAATGTGACTTTTGACGATTTTTGACGGACATACTAACTATGACTTTTGACTGATTTTGGGCCTGACATACTATAGTACTGACTTTTTGACTGATTTTGGTCGACATACTATACTATGACTTTTTTGACTGATTTTGGACGACATAGTATAATATGACTTTTTTGACTGATTTTTGACGACATACTAACCTATGACTTTTTTGACTGATTTTGGAAGACATACTATACTATGACTTTTTTGACTGATTTAGGACGACATACTAACCTATGAGTTTTTTGACTGATTTTGGACGAGATACTATTCTGGAGTTTTGACTGATTTTGGGCGACATACTAACCTATGACCTTTTGACTGATTTTGGGCGACATACTATAGTATGACTTTTTGACTATTTTGACTGACATACTATACTGCCAGCTTTTTGACTGATTTTTTGGCCGACATACTTAACCTATGACTTTTTGACTGATTTTGGAAGACATACTATACTATGACTTTTGACTGATTTGAGACTGACATACTATCCTA
Organism: Solea senegalensis; assembly: GCF_019176455.1. Lineage (NCBI taxonomy): Eukaryota > Metazoa > Chordata > Actinopteri > Pleuronectiformes > Soleidae > Solea > Solea senegalensis. The sequence continues at coordinate 10,171,501 of NC_058021.1, forward strand.
TGAGTTTTGACTGATTTTGGACGAGATACTATACTATGAGTTTTTTGACTGATTTTGGACGAGATACTATGCTATGAGTTTTTTACTGATTTTGGACGACATACTAACCTATGACTTTTTTGACTGATTTTGGACGACATACTAACCTATGACTTTTTGGTCACATTTTGGACGACATACTAACCTATGACTCTTTTTTTTCACCCTGCAAGAGGAAAGAGGGAGAACACATTCAACAAAAAAGGAGAAATTAAACTACAGTAGAAACAGCATATAATGTGATGAAGAGAAATATAGATATAGATAGTCAGTCATGTAGGCCCTGAGCATAGTCAAGGGTGAAAGGAGGTAACAGGAGGACAGCAGGATTCTGTATTTGTTTGTTTGTGACAAGAACCGAAAACCAGATCATTTGAACATGCTGTAACATTTGCACACAGTGCTCCCTTTATGATGATCATTTCTGTTCTATTTCTTCCACCAAGATCATGACTAATTTGATTGAACCTACATTGTCTCTGCTCTCAGGTAAGGATGCTGTGTGTGAAACTGTGTGTGCATAGTATTACTGCAGCAAAGCAAAGGGAACTATTCAGTGTGTGACTATATTTCACTTTTTCCTCCAACAGTTCAGAATCTGTAACATGATTATCTTTACCCTCATATACATTAAATCATCCAAACTAAATATATTTTCACCTTGGCCTGTTGAAATTTTAACTTTGACACAAGAATGAAAACAAGTCCCAGGTTAATAGTCATTCTGAGCTCTATGTTAGCAAAAGACAAAAACAGGAGTTAAGGGAGGCACAGGACAACAGCACCAGTTTTTATTTACTGAAAAATAAAATAAAATTCATGAAAATTAAATGAAACATCTTTAGGGGTTTTAGAAGATCCAGCAGATCGCACAGTAGTGGCTTTGGGGTGCTTTTCCTTGCATGCTTTCAAAATGAATCAAAAGAAGATGAAAGAGTTCACAAATACTTTTTTTTTTTAAATTGATAGTTAATTGATAGTTAAACTTCACTTTGCCTCATGGGACATGAGGCAAAGTGAAGTTTTTTTGCAGTGAATCACAAACAATTTTGTGCAAAATAGCTGATTAGTTTTTAACTACTCAAGCAGGTCCACTGTGACTTGTTAAAGCTTAAGAAAATGACAAAATATCTTCTTTTTTGTGCATTCAATCCCCCGCTCAGCTCACCACAGCTGGTGTTAGGTGAATACTGACCCTTACCTATGAGAAATGCAAATTAAAAGCATTCACTCTCTCTCTTTTCTGGCTCTCACAAACGCCAAAGGCCTTTTGAAATCTGATTCTTCTGATGTGCATTTTAGATGCAAATCAACAACTTTGAATGCTATGGAAATGTGGTTGTGGAGATACCATCCTGTGTGGTTGCGCATTTCTCATCAGGTTAGGGAATTTTAAAGGTAATGATTGGCGCAGTATCTGAGAGTGTGATTTGTTTGCTACATGACAGAGACAGAGAGAGAGAAAAAAAACCCACTATATATGAAATGGTAGGTTATAGCATATAAATACAGCACAATACAGAAAAGGTGGCTTGCAACATACTGTAGGTTAACGTTACAGAATAGAAACAGACCAGAATCAGAATGTTCTACAGCTGCCAAATAGGTTTTTACTATTTACTTATTCGAGGTACATCTATTCAATACAATTGGTTTGGGTTTTTCTTTAAGACAGCACTGACACAATTCATCATAGGTTTGCAGACAGTGGGTCACACAACATGGAAACAATTTTAAAAAATAGGTACATTTTGAACACAAGACTACAAGAGAAGCAAATACAATTCAATACAAGTGAATTGTGAGACGTGCAAAGCATGCAACGCGGCTTTAAATCAAAAGAAAGCAGAAACACTGAGATCAAGATCCTTCACTGAGCCGCATTTGGGAGAAATTAGAGTGTTCCAGTGGCTCAAGTGCAGGAAAAAAACTGGTAAAAAAAAAAACAAAACAAAAAAAACACAACTGTAAATACTGTGGCTGGTGATGAAAATGGTTGGGGGGGCGTATTTTTATGGAAAGAGAAAAAAAAGTCCTACACGAATCAAAAGGAAACAACAGCTGACGCGGTTTGAAGTGGAGGGTGATCGATTAAAGATCAGGCATGATGATTGCTGTTTGGAGCTGTGAGAGAGACAGAGACACACACACACACAGGTAGAGAGAGACAAACACTGGGAGATGCATAGTGTTGCCTCTTGCTGTGGCTGTGTCCGTGTTGTTTCAAACTAGTTTGGCGTGACGTAAATGGTGATGCTTTGACGTTGCTGTTGAAGTTATGGGCTCATCATTTATGTAATAAACGTTTAGCAGATTTCATTTTAGAGCTTATTTGTTTATTTGCTTTGTGTATTTTTGGTTTTGTGGTTAGTTGTGCATATTGAAACATCTAAATGGAATCCCCCTTTTTTTTAAACAACATGAGAGGTAAGACATCAGCTGAAGTTCTCAGTGTCCCTGCAATAGAAAGCGCGTTGTCCTCTCTCACCTTTTGCAGTAAGATAAGGATTTAAAAACAAAAAAACATGTTGCATGTCGAAGGCGCGCGCGTGCGCCACCGTGAGTATACGCTTCCAGTCTGTGGATGCTGACAGCGTCACCGAGAGAGAAAGAGGAGGAGGGAAGGAGGAGGAGGAGGGAGATGTTGCATCAACTAGTCAGACTTCAAGCTGAACGCTCCGAAGTAGGCTGCCTCTCATTTGATCATTTTTAATCACACCCATGTTTTTTCTCCCCACTACTGTAAAAATAACCAAACGCAGGCAGAAATACTTTTTAGGAGCCACCAGAATAAATGATGAGACTCTGATCTCCCGCTGAGACTTGAAACACTTCCATGCAGCAGGACAAGGACGCTGAGGATGTTTGCGTCCTCCGCTGCAGTGCGCCCGCACTCTGGAGAGCTGGTCTGAAATAGGAGGCAAAACTGCACAACTTGCTTGAGAAAAAGTAACTCACCCAGCCCCAATTTTCACCTCCGCGGCATCATGCAGAGCAACGGCAGCGCCTTCGGACCCCCGACCTCTCTGAGCGTGTGTGGAGAAGAGGATGAGCGCGAAATTTCCAAATTGGTCAGCCCCACGGGAGCAGCCTCCAACCTGGCAACCTTTAACTTCTCTTTGAACTGCTGGCTTCACATCCTCTCCAAGGAATCCTCAGTGGACCTGCACGGAGACAGCGCAAACCTGGCAGTAGGTTCATGCAAAGACTACATTGAAATGAATAGGGATGAATATTCAATTGTTTGAAAAGAAAAATGCATTATATTAAACATTTTAAAATAAGAAAAATACTATCAATTATTACAATGATAAAACAATCATTTGTTTATACTTTACTAATAACTACATAATATATGGTGCATCTATTACCTCAGGGTGGCAGCTGCTACAGCAGAAGACTTTCGTTAGTGGACTGATGACGTTCATGCTACTCCTCTCAGCTCCACACACTGTAAACCCTGCATTACCTTCACTAGTTCTTATGTTCTGGATTTTGTTGTTGTTGGACTGGAAAAATTCCCTTCTGACGAAATGTTGTCTGATGAGGAAAATAGTTAAAAGTGTGTATAGACAGTTTGGCTGGAGCAGTGACACTCACTCCAACACTAATGTGGGATAACTCAGTGGTTAAGATTGGCACCCTGTGTGCAGAAGACCTCGTAGTCACAACAACTCCACCCCTGTCAGGTGGTACTCAATTCCCTTGTAAGTCACTAAATGACATGTAATACAAATGATCCCTTCTGCCTGAAATGCATCTCAAAATCAAGTAAATGTTTCTGAAAGTGCTTGACGTTATTGTCTGACAGGTGCGAGTTCTCATAGCTCTGGTTTACCTCGTGGTGTGTGTCCTGGGACTCGTGGGTAACTTCCTGGCGCTCTTCTTGCTCCACTCCCGCCGACGTGGTCGCCACCACTCTTCCATTGACTGCTTTGTGATGAGCCTGGCACTGACCGACCTCCAGTTCGTCCTCACCTTGCCTTTCTGGGCCGTGGACACGGTGCTGGACTTCCGCTGGCCCTTCGGCCGGGTCATGTGTAAGATCGTGAGCTCGGTCACCACGCTCAACATGTACGCCAGCGTCTTCTTCCTCACCGCCATGAGTGTGACCCGCTACCGCTCCCTGGTGACCTCCCTGAAGATGGAAAGCCCCAGGATCACCACTGCTCGAGCCAAGTGGGTCAGTTTAGCCATTTGGGTGGTGTCACTTGTGGCTACGCTGCCTCACACTCTCTACTCCACCACAGTCCAGGTTTTGAGACTAATCTTTCATTCCCAATTTGATTTGCTTACAGAAGATATTCTCTGTTGTAGATCAGCAGCCTCTGATGCTCTTATGTTGTTGACAGGTATCGGCTGACGACGAGCTGTGCCTGGTGCGGTTCTCCGACTCCGACTCAGACTACTGGGATCCACAAGTCCTGCTTGGACTCTATCAAACTCAAAAAGTTCTCTTAGGATTTGTAGTGCCCTTGATTGTCATCAGCGTCTGCTACCTCCTCCTCCTGAGGTTCATCCTGAGCCGACGTGTTGTCAGCAGTGTGGACAGTGGAAGCGTCGGAGAGAGGTCAGAGTGTGAGCGCGGTCGCCACCGCCGCCGCTCCAAAGTCACCCGCTCTGTCACCATTGTAGTTCTGTCCTTCTTCATCTGCTGGCTGCCCAACCAGGCTCTCACTCTGTGGGGGGTGTTGATCAAATTTGACATGGTGCCCTTCAGTAAAGCCTTCTACAACGCCCAGGCCTATGCCTTCCCACTGACCGTGTGTCTGGCTCATGCAAACAGCTGCCTCAACCCGGTGCTCTACTGCCTGATCCGACAGGAGTACAGAGCTGGACTGAAGGAGCTCCTGCTGAGAGTTTCGCGCTCTATCCAAAATGTCGTCACGCTGGCTCTGAGAGGCAAACGAGTGGAGGAAGCACCGTCCAGTCTCGTCATCATACATAAAGACATCAACATGTAACTTATTCTATGAGAAGGAACCGTTTGGGGAGGTTTGGGACACGTGCATATTTGCGTCTTACTTGCTGAGAGTTTGATGAGAGGACTAATCCCAGTTCTCAAGCCTGAAGCTGCAGTTAAATTAAACAATTGTAATTTATATATTATATTAACAATTAAATATATTAGTGAGCTTTTGTGGCCACACGGTTGGTGTAGTGGTCAGCACTCTTGCCTTTGCAGCAAGAAGAAGAAGGTTTGAGCCCCAGTTGGAACAAGGGCCTGTTTGCATGTTCTGTGTGTGTGCGTGCGTGTGTGTGTTTTCTCCTAAATTGAGTGAATGGTTGTTTCTCTCTATGTGGCCCTGTGATGGACTGGCAAACTGTCCAGGGCGTACCCTGCCTATCACCCTATGTCAGCTGAGATTGGCGCAACCCTCCGGTGGAGGATAAAGCGGTAGATAATGGATATGGTTTGCTTCTTTGTGCAAAGCTGAACTAACTGGCATCTCTCTGTAACCTCATTTAAGACATAAATATTAGGGCCGCACACTAAACTGACAGTCGTTTCTTTATTGTGAAAAGAAATGCAGATATAGCACAGACGGCTTGAACTGTGATAAATGTAGATTATCACGGAGTTGAGTTGGTTTTGTTTGGCAAATTCTTTATTTTCAATCATTTCCTTATTTTATTTTTCTCACTTGGTGGGCAGAGAAATAACAATCCACGTAGCGAGGGATGTCTTTGTTAAAAGAAGCTCAACATGTTTTAAAGGGGGCATCAATAAAACAATGTTGTTGGAACTTAAATAATGCATTTCATTTTGTTCAGTGTCTGCATAGGAGACTCATTGTCGTTAGCAGCAAACCCAAAACAGGTCAACACTAACACTGTATTTTAAGTTTGATTATTTCAGCTCATACCGTCATACTACACCGTCTCCTTGCCTTGTTTTCTTTGGTGCCATAATTAGGTCGTCCCTCCTCACCTATTTCACACGGACACATTGAAGGTTATTTTACCTTTTGAAAAACTGGAAAGAAAAACATCAAAACATGGGATCAATCAGCTCCGAGTTACATTCATTCAAGAAGAAAAACAGTTGTAATTTGGTCATGATAAAAGCACGATTGTCACATTGCCATGAGGAGCGATGTATGTTATTTTTTTATCATTTGTGTTATTGTCTTGTGTTCAAATCCAGGACATTTTCCTCGATGTAAGCAGTGTTTGATGCCAGCATGAAACTGTCGGCCATTTTCATGTCTCTCTGTCCGTCTTGCTGTGTCTGTAAATTGTTTTGTGGAAAAAAAAACCCATGTGAGTTCTGTGACATTAAATAAAACAAGAGCACAAAAGACTCCAGTGACGTCTCACGAGAAGTTAATCTCTGCTGCAGAATCCAAAACCAGGAAGATGAGGGAAAAGAACTAGTCAGCGGCACAAAAGCTGCCATACAACTGTGCCCTTTAGCAACCTTTACAGTCAGGGATAATCATGTTCAACTGCCAAGAGATAAGGGCTGATGAGCACATACACACCATCAAATTACCTCCACAGTGTGCCACTCTAATAGTAATTACAGTACTTCTCTGATCAGAACCATAGTTTTGAAGGCTAGCACGTCACCAAGGGAAACTGCACCTTCTGGCTGTGAATAGAAAAGTCAAAGATTTCAGAACCTGCACAGATTACTGTGCTACAGCCTGCTGTTCACAGTGTTATCATAGAGTGCCAAGCCGCTGACATCTGTAATCATCATTTCAGATTCTTTTTTTCTGCTTTTCCATTTTCTCTTTCCCTATCAAGGGTCCGAACACTGGACCGAGCAGCGACAGACAAAACCCCCTCAACCAAACAAATGGCATCCACTCGCATCCAGCAGGCTTTCATTTAGGTTCAGAAAAAAATATGCTGCGTGGTGGTGACAGGTTAAAAAAAGTCTCAGGGTAGCACGACGTGACTGAAAGACAAGACCATCTTCATCTTTAAGTATACAAATAATTAATAATGAATAATTACTAATTAAAACCACTTGTTTACAAAGTCAAACACGATGTTCATTCTTTATTTATGATTATGCGACAAGGACGGCAGAGGGGCTGCATCCAGTCCCAGCTGATATTGGGCATTAGAAGTGGAGTACACAATCAAAAGACTGGCAGTTCATCAAAGGAACAACATACAGACCCAAAAACTATTCACATTCACAATCTAACATCCACTTGGTCCCAAATTTAGTTTAAAGACTGGGGCAACATTTCTCTAAACTCTAGTCAGAAAAGAATTTTCTGAGGACACTTTACATATTCAGAAGTGAGTGGAAATAAGGTCCGTTTTACTTGTTTTCTCCCCGTGTGTACGTGGGTTCTCTTCACCGGTTTCCTCCCACAGTCCAAGCACATGCAGATTTGGGGATTAGGTGAATTGGACACTCTAAACTTGAGTGTGAGAGTGGATGGTTGTTTGTCTCTATATGCGGCCCTGTGATGGACAGGTGACCTTGTCCTTTCACCCCATGTCAGCTGGGATTGGCACCAGCGGCCCCCGTGACTCTCACGTGGAGGATAAAGCGGTAGAATAATGAATGATGGATTTTTTTTTTCCTCATTAATTCAACTCAATAATGAAAGTACAACGAGAAACACTACAAGGTCAACCAGTGCACAGATACAAAAATAGAATAGAATAAAATAAATATTTCATATCAGTCATCGGAGGCCTCATTTACACAGATACGCGATTGATGTGTTCTTATTGGTAATCAGGGTGTTTGCCATTTGAAGGTCAGTGGTTCTATAGGTGAACAGACGTGTGTTCAAAGATTTGTAAGAATGTGAATTAGTGAATTGTTTCAGTGAGACAAATGGACCCATGCTCAGAATTGAATTGATTTGGAGGCATGTCGTTCATCTATAGAACAAGCTTCCAAGTTTTCAGAATTGTGTGCGTGGATTAAATTTTTTTGTGTGTGTATAAAGTAGAGTAAAGTAAAAACTGTGACCAAATTCCAAATGTGCCTGTTTTTGGACTGTGGGAGAACCCGTACAGAACCCACATGCACACTGGGAACTACACTTGAGAGGTCAGCAGCTTCTTGTGGTCATTCACAATCCTGAAACTGAGTTTACGGGATATTTTCAAATCTCATTGAGTCAAATCTCAATCATTATCCGTTTTTCTTTAGAAATCACAAGAGTTTAATTGAAATAAAAGCACTTCATGGCACATAATAAACAGTCATTTAAGTAAAATCTTCATATAGGATAAAAAAATTAATTTGTTGAAACTAATTGGTCTCCCTCTAGTTCTTATCGTAATGGGGAAACTTCAATTGTTTCCTATAATGAAGGGAAAGCTTTGTTCTTCCATTTTCTCTACACCAATCTATCGTCGCCTCTGGACTTGCGATGTTATGTTGTCATGGCCGTAACCTGAGGAAAAAGCGATAGAAGATGGATATTAGCTAATCTAAGGGCTGCTATTTAGATCCCTGGTTCCAACAATTAGTGATAAACGCAGTGATAAAGACACGAAAAAACCAAGAGTGTGATAGAAAGGTCCTGGATGAATGTGAAGATTAGCAAAAGCGCTACATGAAAGCAGACAAAGCAAATGTAAATGTGCTGTTTTCATGTTTGTAGGTGCAACGAGTCCTGAACCGTGGGTAATAAAAATGGGTACACGAACAGGAAGACCGCGTCTCTAGAGACTGATTTCTGTCAAGAACTGTGGTGACGAATCTGGATTCAGTTGTTAGTGCTGCTGCACAGCATGACTTAGTCAAATTACAATTAAAGTGCATGTGTCTTGGAGGCACCGTGACAATTTGATGTTCCTCTTTTTAAGATCAAAGAGTGGTAAGTGATTATCTTAAAAACTAATCTTATGTGATGAAACACTTCATGACTTCATGAATTATTATAATGATTGACCAAGAATCATTACAATACCTAGGTTTCAGGTTTGAAAATAAAGCTCACAAATGAACTTTCTCACCGGTTTAATGGAAATGCATTGAATTTGACTGATTTGAAAATAAACTCACTGGCTACAGTATTAGGTACATATGTGCACTTGCTTGTTAAGGAAGAAAGGAAGTAAAAAATCTTTAAAATTTTTCTTACATTTCTGCCTAATAGGAAACAATTTTGACAAGCAAGTTTGACGTAAAAAATGAACACTGTTTAAGTTGTAACTTTGTCTTCTAACATTACACCATTTCAGCTTTCTTGAATTTAGGCCAGATTTGTCTACTTTCTGGCCAGTTTATCCTAGTTTTAAGGAACATTACAGTCTAAAAGTGGCTATAGATTTACAAACTGCTTTTAAGTATTCTGTTTTTTGTTTTGTTTTTTCCAAACACTCACCACTCTGTGATTCAGTAAATGATTTCCTTGTTTGCTCTGGTGTGACAGTCTTTTATGAGCTCAACTCAACCCAGTCCAAGTGGTTTTTGACACTTAGATTAGTCTGGACTTCTTGCCGCTCTTCATTGTTCTCAATTTCTTACTTGAAAGTGCCACAGTGCTCTGCGGCAGGGTGTGTTTGTTAAATAGTTAATGAACTGTGCCTGCTTTCCTCGAGACGCAGCATTTTAAATTACAGCTGAGAAGTTTGATTCTGGCGTCATCGTCATCAGACCATAGAGGGAGAAAGTCTTCCAGTCTCTCTCGCCACAGACATGCGACTCATTCCTTATAGCCCCTCTGCAGCACAGCACAGACTTAAGTCGTGCCACGCTGACTGTTGTCCCTTCTCTCTGGCTTCACAGCCAGTGGTGGTCTGTTGTCGACTGCCTGACTAACCAATGTTCTTGGCACCGAGGTTAAAAGAACGAGCAGCTGTAGATAGAGTTCATGGTTTCCAATTTATAATCTTAGAGTCAGTGAACAGAAACCATTTGGTGCTCTTCCTCATTTCTCTGCATCCTCACTATTCAGAAGAGCCTAAGACTTCACGGCTCATCTGTTGGACCGAACACACGCTGAACCGAATGAGACAGATGTGAATCAAAACTTTGAAAAACAAATGGGAATTACATACCCACCAAAATATCTGTTCAAATGCTGTGTTTCTTTTCTATAAATGATCAATAGTTTAATATCAGTCTAATAGATATAGCGATTTCTCACATGTGATAAGGCTTGTGGTTGATAATTATAACAGCGCCTGGTGGAGGTGTGGCTGAGTGGAAACACTTTTCTTCCTGCTTGATTTTGCTGCTGCTTTTGTGCTCTATTTCCTTAATTCCCTGTCCGTTTTAGTTTTATTTTATTTATTGGCTAAAGGAGCTGTATACCATATAACTTCATTGTAATAAATAAGACTTTATTTTTTGGAGGCGTAGATTTAACGGGTCATAGACTGGGTCATTTCCCAGTCGACACCAACTGTGTCGACTGGATAAATTGTCACCACAGCAGCTTAAGGGTGGAATACTTCATACAAATGTTTTTTGACTTTAATTTCATTTAATTTTATGGTATTTGTATTGAGAGTAACAATAGGAGGAGGAAAGTCTTCTCTCCTTCAACACTAGACATTGTAAAAATAATGTAGATATCATCATTTTCATTCTCAGTGCAGCCGTGTGTAATGAATATTTTTACGACCTTTGAGTAGATTTTGACCTCAGAAATGGTTGGGGTTATGCTTATGGAGGCTTTATGGCACAAACAATCACACATGCTCCCTCTTATTTTTCTTTTCAACCCTGGTTGACATGCAAGTAGGCAACAGCTGATTGACACCACAGCACAGGGGTACTTATTTTTAATGGGAATAAAAAATATTTACATATAACAAAACTGTAAAATGACTTTCTGTATCTACAATGCTGTTTCCTGAGATAAAATCATGTTCCAAGGAATGTACAGTGTGATTGTAGTCCAATCAAAAGCAGCACATGGATATGAATTATGCTCTTCATAAGGTGCAGCAACCTCACATGTTTAAACAAAAGGCTCTGTTGAAAAAGGCTCCTGTCTTCCATATTCCACTGCGTTGACCTAAATTAAATCCTCGCTCTAGAGAGAAACAGTCATAGTGCCGGCTGAGCATTGGTCATTTTTTTTTTTAGGTAAACGTTTTAACCAGAAATAATAATAAAAAAAATCTGCAAAACAAACATCTTTCCTATAAAGTGAGCAGATCAAGTTGTGAGACTTCACTGGAGTGAGTGAGCAAGCTTCAGAAGTGCGACTACTCTAGGATTGACAAAACCAAAGCAATACAATACAAGTGTGTGCTCCAGAGGCTGGTGGACGTTAAGGGTCTCCATCCTCTGTAAAGGTGATGAAACTGAGCACCCTTGCTTGTAAACTTTGTTCCTGGATGGGTTCGTGTTGAGGTGTTATTGTGAAAAAGAAAAACACCTAAGGCTATTTCTCTTTATGTATCACTGCTAGAGTCTGCTTTCTCACGCTTTACTGAAACCACCTCCTCCTTAATGCTCCCATCATCCATTGATGACAATGCCACTCTTTTCCTCTGCTCCTTAATGAGTTCCTTTTTCATCTTTCCCTTTGCAGTCACTGCACGTGGTGGTTTGACATCGGCCTCAGATGTGGCAGAAGAGCCTTCGCAGACAGTCGGTCCTTCCCATTTTGGGATGTCCAATCCCAGCAGCTCCATCAGCTGTTTCATAACCTCGTCCACATAACCGTTGATGCGCAGGTGTGCGTGCTTGTCCTGAAAGATAGAAAATGACAACGCAGTTGCTAAAAAGCAGGAAGTTGACTTCTTTAAAATAATAACCGCCGTTTCTACCAGCCTCTGATTTGTGTTCAGTAATTTAAGTGGCAATCTTGGCTTCCATACAGTAAATATGTGTGCGGTGGAGGTGCAAGTATGAGACTCACGTGCTTGGTAGGCTGCAAGTTGACGATGACTACTTTCCCTCCTTTGCGCTTGGTGAGGAGTGGAAGGTCCCCACTGGGTTTGATCTGCAAGGACGTGCCGAGGGTCAGTGCCAGGTCTGCTCGTCTGGGAGCCAACAGCAGAGAGACGAGTCGTACATTAATCTTCAACCGTTATTCAGTCTCTTTTATCTGATAATCGCCTACAATTCATCTCCTAATATACAAAACAACTCATCAGGACGACAGTGGCTGCAGGAGGTGGTGACCGGAGAATTATCACGGTTCAGTTTTGACTCTCTTTTCTCCAATTAATTTCCCATGTTAGTCTTGAGGACAAAGGCTGAACAATTATTGAATCTCAAATCAAAATTGCAATATGAAACAATGTCTCGTCTGAATCACAGCAGAAATCAAGCTAGAAAATCATACTTTCATGACTTTTGCCATCAGTAGGACTCAAATTCTTCTCACTGGCGGCTTGCACAGAGCACACATCAGGATGAGACGCAAAGCTAATTAATTGTAGACAAATAGGAAATGTTTTTTGTGGCTAATAGAGAGGAAATACTGACACATGAGAGGCTTTACAGTTTTCAGTTATCAGGGGGACATTCACAGTTTGACCAATGGCCTGCGCTTTTTAACATGAAACAGAGGACACCATGATAGACAGAAATACAGTGTAATTTGTGCTAAAACAGCTGCTGAATGAAACAAAAAGAAACAATAATATAATATAAAAGGGCACAAACTGCAATGTATGCCTCACCGACTGGCTTCATCTGCTTTGTTCAGGTCTCTGTCGGGCAGAGAATCCTCCCAGTCCAGAATGGTGCTAATTAGTTTCCCTCTGTTGTCAAAAGGATTCACATAATACAATAAATGTGTGAAGTTAAACTATATAAATGGAAATGCACAAAACCACACGTGTTACCTGCAGGCTCTAAGTCCTCTGGAGCGGACCACATCACAGTAACGTCCTGTTGGCTTCAGGCCCATCACACCGATCACTTTTTCTCTGACATACTGCCTGGGAGAAAAAAACAATAAAGCCAATAAAATTTTGATTTAATCGGCAGTCGGCTTCCTAACGCCCGCTCACAAATAAAAAAACACAGTGCAAAGAACAAATGTATTTTCAAACAATAAAATACAATATTTTTGAATGATTAAATTGATATTTAATTTGCTTTTTAAAAAGTGTTGTTTGCTTCTTAAAAAGTCTAACACACATCGAATTCCATACTTGGCTGCAGATGTTCAGCTTCATAAATCAACAACTGTGTTTTTAGTATCTGAATTAATAAGTAACTAATTGCTGAAGGAAACACACAGACTCCGTTCTCTACACTCAACAATATCCTGCAGCAATAGTTGCTCTTCAGGTGCACAATCATCTCACTGACAATAACCTCTATGAACAATTTCATTCCTCTCTGGCCGCAATCAATACGTTCAACTCAACTTTTTTCAATCCCTCCCCTCCCCTGTCAGCAGTGGTGTGCCCCAGGGCTCTGTCTTGGGGGCACACCAAATACACACCAATGACTGTTAGTGCACAAAATGGTGCTTTAAGGAGTCTGGCAGTACATATGTGTCTGATGTCAGTGTGTTTGTGTTTAAGTGTGAGTGACAGAGAGAGCGAGCGAGACAGACTGACATACAGACATAAGTGTAACGGCTGTGGATCAGATGATGTCAGCTGATGAGGCGGTCTCTAATCTGTCCTGAGGAGGGACTGCGTTCATACATTCTCAGGAATGTAGTCACGTGAATCCCCAAACCACCTCTGAATGTGGTTTCTGTGATTAGATTTAAGGGTGCACTCAGAATGCTAGTGTTCACAGACCAGACCAATCTGAATATGATTGATACAGATTACTCAGGATGGATGTCAACACCAGGTATGAACAAGGTCTAAGATGTTGGTATGCCAAAGTTGTGCACCAAAACTCCCACCAGATGCAATAAAGCTAAAATGCAGTACAGGCTGGCATATACTGAAAAGTAATGCACCTCATGGTGTTATACCTCATTAAATTGCTCCAAAGTAATAATCTGTTTAAGAACAGCAGCTTGTAAAGATTAGAGTTTTGGGAGAAATAAAAAAAATAATAATAATGTGATGGGTGATGTTTAATGCATATATGGGTGCAAACATACCGGCCACATTTCTCACACTCCTCCACAAACATGTTTCCATGAAGCTCTGATAACATATCCCTAATAGAGAAAGAAGGGGGAAAAGTCCACAAAGGGAAAAAGATCACAAACACAATATTCTCTTAGATCATTGTTCAAGTTAATGTTAATGTCAGGATTCATCAACACAAGTTTTTCTCAGTACTTCTCTCAAACTTCTGCTCTGATAAATTTTCTGAACTACTCTTATTTATGTGCTCTATAGCTCCACCCAGAACTTGCGCATATACCAGTTTACTTCATAAGTTTGTTTGCTGTCTCAATGATTTTCCTCAAAGAGCTGCCAATTTGCTGCTTCGACAGTGGTGGAGAATAAAAAGCTATGAAGTGGTCTCCAGCAAAAAAAAGTCTGGATCTAAATAAAATACACAAATAATTTATTATGTTAGAGTATAGCAAATGTAGACCACACTCTGAAAGCTTCACATAAATGAAACTATGTTACTGAAGGTGTACTGAAGGTGCAGCCAGTAGGTGGTGCAATGACTGGCTTTTACAGTCATTATCACATGCAGCTTTTTATTATAAACGACGAATCGCAACTTTTCGCTGAACAAATTGGTTTAAAACAAAGCTCTCTTTATTATTTGTGTTCATAAAACCCCAACAAATAAACAATTTGTTTTCTTTAAGGAGGAATTCGAGGCATTTTCTGAACACTTTGAGCTGAGCGATTACCTAATTATTGATTATATGTATGTTGTTATATAATTTGTGTCCATTTGTGGCTGTACATAATATAGGTTTGCTGTGGATCACGGTTTACATTACTATGTGTAACATGTTGTGTACTAATGTGTTACTCACATGACATCAACCCGCCTAGAGACTACAGTGGCTACAACTTGGCACATCTACATATGAATTTTTTGTCTGCTGATGCGGCAGGAAAGTTAGAGATTTGGACGTTGTTGAATGTATGGTGAGTAAATGGACTCCAATAAGCTCTGTGAATTAAATAAATTGACTTATGCAAGTTTGATTCAAATGTAATCATCAGCACATCAATTTGTTAATTCGGGTGCACCACCTCCTACTCAATTCATCAGTTTCAAACCTGATTCGAATCTATTACCTGGGAAATCCTGATCGGACATGCAGGCCATCCACATTCTGGCTTATGAGATACTTGAGGTATCCGGCCCTCTGCAGGCCCAGGAGGGCCAAGTGAGTTAAGCTGGGCTGGGCCTCTTCAAATGTGGTGTTGAAGTGAGGTGACTCGCCCTTTTCTTCTAATGTCCACACCCCCTTTGGACCCCTGAAACAGAAAATATTGGTGAATACTCAAGACCAGATGTGTGATTTTGTATTCATGGCTGAGTAAGAGGAGTTCTACAAACTTTGAAAACCAAATTGACAACATGCTGCAGGTCTGAGCCTACTAACAATAATTGGGACAGCAGAACACTGCAAAGATTCTAATGCATTTAAATCTACAACACGGTGCTGCCGTCACCACTGGTATTGACACTTGCAAATTACTTCAAGGACACACAACTTATCTTTACACATCAAACAAGGGAAATAATCTTCTGTATCTTCAAATGCAGCCACAACAGTCTCATCTCTTGCTTTCTGTGTGAACTCAAATAGCCCCATGTCTCATTGCCAGTATATTTCACCGCCTGCTGAGCCAATACCAGTTCAAAGACATTCCAGCATTAATGGAGAGGCACCTACATCATTTATTACATGCTTATCACCATGAGAGATGCTGCAGGACATGAAAGTCACAGATGATCTGTAAGGCTGGTAAATGGGGCAAGCCGCTGAATTTCTTACACATAGCTGGATCATGTGCATCGGTGTGTGTGTGTGCATGTGTGTATGTAGCAATAGTGGGAATATAAATTGTACTTATTGCTTGATGAAAATCCTTAGCTTTAATTATATTGTCATCCAAGGTCGCTTCTACCTGCCTCACAGGCAAAGCTATCAAATATTATTCACGTACAACATTTCCAAGCATGCAAATGTGAATTCACATAGGAAAACGCCTGTCATTCACAAGTCTAAGTTTAAGTTTTCATATCTCTGATGTCAGTAGCAAATTTTGTTTTCCATAAAGATACACATTGCAAATTCATTTTAAAGAGCGCTGCTCCTGGCAAATAACAGACAGGTAGCACCCCCATCTGGGCAAGTAGTGGTACTACAAAAAAATAGGAGCTAAAACTAACATGTCATTATGTCTAAGTAATAGTGGAAGACTAGATTAGAGTTATGGCATTGTTGCTGAATGCATCCACTACGCACTCAAAGTGCAGTTTACATCCATGTTTGTAAAATAAACTGTGAAGTGGTTTAAACTATTAATGAATGTATCACTAACCCGGCAAGTGAAACTGGCAAGGACTGTGTACTTATATAATTAAAATATTGTAAATAGGTATTGCACAAGGACGGACCAGGATATATCACGAAATCGATATTTTGACCCCTAGTGAAAATCGATAACTTCAATAGACCATGATGTCAGATTGTAAATGGTGTTCCAATTTAGAGGGAAAAAATCAATCCCAGCAGCTTTCATTGTCCAATAGGTGCCTGGTTGCAAGTGAAATCAGTGAACTTGCATGTTACTGATTTAGCAGCCAACTGAGCTACAAAGTAAAAATCTGCAGCATAAATAAAAATCCCAGAGCGATGTAGTCTCTCTCTTCACTCTCCCCTCTCATCACTGGTTCTGTTCCAGCACCGCTTAAAACTGCAATAATCACTCTGATACTCAAAAAACCTGGCTTTGACTAAAAATAAAAATAAATAAAAATCCCAGAGCGATGTAGTTCAGTTTGCAACGCATTATGCATACTGTTTTTGGTAAAACAGTGTCGGCTTGATTTTAATGCAATATTAAGTTTACCATTTTGTTCCATTTAAAGGATTGAAAAAGGAGTTGTCACAGTCCTACATGTAACAGTGTGTTTTATAATTAGAGCACCGATAGAAAAATCCTAAAAAGAAACTGGATAACTTTGATTTTTAATTATCAGATAGTCAGAGTATGAAACAGTTGACTATTCATTAAACCACCAGGCAAACAGTAACTCCACTATAGATAGATGCTATTTACATGGGAGTGATCCATATTTTTAAGGCTGACAAAAACATAAAATGGTACTGTCTAGTTAGTCTCTTACTGGGCTGAGCAGGAGAAACACTTTGTCCAGTTCAGCATTTACAGCAGTCTTCAGAATAACTGAAATAATCTCAATGTTCCTGCTTCTGACCTGTCAGAGACACAGTTGTCCTTTTCATGGTATCTGTTCAGCTCAAAAGGTAGGCAGATTTAACATTCATACGAAACTACATATTTAAGTTGCATTACTTGGGACATGGACATCTGCTGCAAGAGTCATGCAGATATACAGTATTGTTTATCTGGACATGTTTTTAAAGTTAAGAAAATGTGAATTTCAGACTTGAACAAAAGGATATACATTTGTTTTTGACACCATTAGAAATACTAGCGTAACAGAATAGTGAGTTCTTCCAATTTGTTTGTCACAAAAATCTAGATAAGACATTCAATTTGAACAAAACGACGGGTGCAGCTATTTAAAAGCTATTTAAAAAATCTTAAAACTTCACAAATAAATTTTTTTTTAACATATGGCAGAGGTGCAGTAAGAAATCAACACAAGGTCAGTACACTTTTGTTATACACTTGTATTTCCACATTGCAGTGGAAATAGATTGAGATCATAGATAATGTTGGACAGAAGCCATATGATTTAAATGGTCATCTAACCTCTCTGTCGTCAACCTCCTTTAATGAAGTCATTTCATTGTACCCTCTTCTTATGAAGTGGTGTATAATGGCAACTGACTGGGGGATTAGCACAATTTATTGCTTATCTTGTTGTAAAAGCAAACACATTTCGGTACATTTTCTGACAATCAGCAACACATTCGGGTGGAAATGAGATTTCAGAGTGCTCAACTGTGTTGACTGCCTGCACTCTGAGGCAATGGTTTGGCAGTCACCCAAGGAGACGTGATTATTATCCTGCTAAGAAAGAAACAACAACCAATAATCCAATAATTTGAGTACATTCACTGTGGAGACCCCTAATCAGAAGTAGCTGAAAGAAGAATGACTGAATGAATGAATGAATGAATGAATGAATGAATGAATGAATGAATGAATGAATGAACGAAAAAGCCTAAAAGTCGAGCCTTTGATTTGATTGCAGGTTTGACTGTTTTCTACCCAGCTGATTTAAACATCAGCTGTCGCTATTTGTGAGGGAAAAACAAACCTTCAGTGACTTGCATTTGATTATGTCTCACCTGAAGTCAGGGATTCCTGCTGAGGTGCTGATTCCTGCTCCAGAGTGGACAACTAGGTATTGAGACTCTTTAATCAACTGGGCTAGAGTCTCCACCTTCAGCTTTAGCTCCTCTGGATTATCAAATGTCTGCCACACACACAAAATACAGCAAGAATGAAAATCATATTCCCCAAATAAGTAGAGACAGTGACTTGATCACACATAGCTTGCACTTGAACTTAAGATCAGAGCATTACTTCTTTAATGATATAAAGACTGATAACAACAAAAAAAAGTCTACACATTGTAAGATTGTTTCTGTGTGATGTCTCATGTCACTGGTTTTGAATGAACTGCTATTATTATTGCTGCTGTTGTTATTTATTTATTGAATGAATGAATGAATTCATTCATTCATTCATCAATAATAATAATTGTGTTTCAGATCATGAACATGAAGAACCCAAAAACTAATTACACAAATGAAATGTACAACTTTATAAAGGACTGCACAATGTATCAAAAATGTATTGTTGTCACCATACAGTATCAACATATATATTCCAAAAGATAAATAAATATTGACAGCTTTAACTATGATACTGTACATGTAGATTGTTCCTTGTGCTAGTTTTGTTTAGTCAAGAATTTAACATCATGGATAACTTCTTTAAATAATCTTTGCAAACAATTGCAATAAATAAAATACACTGCAACTGGTGTTAAATCATTACATTTATTTAATTTATCAAATATACTAATACAACTCAGGTAGAAAGGGATGTTTTTATTCAGGAGTAGAAGAAAATATTTTAAGGGGGCACTGAGACAAAGGCATGAAAAGCTAGACTGGAAATAACCCAGTGTTCCAATAACAACCGCAGCAAACCTGAGGCAGAAAGACATTAACACTTCCTATTAAAGTATTTGCTTTTATATATCGCAAGTCATAACACCATCACAGTGTTCAGCGTCGTACAAAATGTAAATACTTTCATATGGATAAGAAATTTGCAAATGAGCTGTTCACAGAACAAAAACTACTAAATTTCTCTACTTCTACAACTTTATTCTCCTTTTCCAGCCCTTTTCTGGTCTTTGAACATCATCCACAAAGCTTGAGATTTCGGTATATAGAATAAATAACATACAACGTACATAGTATATATTTAAGAAAACCGTCGATGTGTGAACATTCCCCGGACTTGCGAGTACAACCTTACATATGAAGGGTAGATGAGTATCTTTACATCGTTTCCAGAATGGATATATCTTCTCCATCTTTACTTTATACCCTGTACACTGCACGGAAACGAGACATTCTCAGCTAGCCTGCTAGCTACGTTAGCTAATTAGAGCCAAGTCGGTAGGTAGGTGTATTTTACTTACCTCAGGAAGTCCGCAGACGCCTTTGTCTGCATACGGCGAAAGCCCGGCGGCATAATTTACAGACATAACTAGTGTTGGTGATTTTATTGTTCCTGTTTTGTTCAGAAAGCTGTTACCATATGATTTAAGATGAGCGGGGTGTTGACTGACGTCATCACCATGCGACGCCTTGACTCAATTCATTCAAGAAAATGCTATAGAGTTGCTTACATGGTGGATGGACTTGTCAGATACAAATGTGGATGTATAGCCTTACTGTGTTTTTTTGGTCGTAAATATAACTTTGAGTGCGACCTCAAAATATTTAAATTTCTTATTGGTGCCATACCAAACATGGAATCTTGGTACTCTGAATCCCCACACTTTGTATAAATGGAATTGATTTTAATTATTAAAAATGTAATAAAATAATAAAATAAATGAATTAATGAGACCCACTCTAACAAAATGATTTAATCCCTGCTCAATCTTATAGGAAAAACATTATGGACTTACTTGAACAACATATCCAAACTGAGAACCAAATTCCATAAATACCCAGTTCCACCCAAGACTAAAGAAATCCACTTCAAAATCATGAATGATATCTATCATTCCACCATATTTATAAGATTAAGACTTGGCTTCAAGGTAATTTGAATGTATCTTTTGTAAAAGCAACATTACAAAAACAATCTCTTAGTTTCATGCTCTCATGCTCAATTGTTCTGGAAATACTTTATGGAATGGTTAAAAAGAAAATACAGGGATCTTACTACAATAAAATATAATTATTTATGGTGTAATAATAGAGAACATGAAATTGGACCTAATGATGTTTTGCTTAAAGAATGACCTCACAGACTACTTGAAGTCTTGAGTCATGAGGTTTTTTTTTGTTGATTTATTTTGTTGTTGTGTTATTCTTTGTTTATCTCAAAATGTTGAAATGCTTTACAGTGTTGTAAATGAGAAGTTTAATTAATTAATTAAATAAATAAATGAGTAACTAAATACTTGAATGGTTGACCTCTTGTACAATTGCTGTATTCTACAGATTACATGTCATTTTGTCATTTAGCATTAGCACAGATAATGAAGTCATTCTGAGATCAAAATAAGCTTTTTAAACATGAGGGCAGAACTGTAGTTTTTTTTGGCAACTGAAGAAATGTGTTATATTGGTTTGTGGGGCCTTCTATTTAATTCATTTACAGAAATTAATGAGTGAATAGTGACAACAAAGTCCATACATTTGTGGTTAAAACCTAATTAAAACCTAAATTGCTCTACATATGAAACACTATCCCACTTTTTATAACTCTCATGTTGTCTGTAACCGAGTGTGAATGTGAGGCCATTTAAAATGTAGGAATCCAAATATTTAATGGTCTAAAACCTACTTAGAATGTTAAATCTTATTAGGAAGATGCAGGCCCTTGGAATACAGAGCTGCCTAACTCTTTCAGCTGGTGGTATTTTAACTTTCATACACTGACAGTGAACTTTCTTCAGTATTTTAGTGTTTCCACTTGACAACTGATTCTTCTTCTTCTTCCAAGAATTTCCAACAGGCTGTACACCAAGAGGTGCAATGCTGCCCTTCACAGTTTGAAGTTGAACAAAGAGATTAAAGTCTATTAAAAACTGTCATCATGTCTCTGGGGCAGTTTATGTCTCAGAGCTATTTCACACTGCCTGAGCTTATTCCTTGACTATTATCTCTTCTATCCTCAATCTCAGTGGAGTATGAAATGGAATACACAGTTCCAAAGAACAAAGCTCAAATGTGTAATTTGAACTTTGGGAAGTCTATATAAAATGTATAAAAACATAGCATCCATATTGTCGAGTTTTTGTGGCTCTTCTGCTCACATTCACAAGACCGAAAATACCCAGTTGTTTCTCCAAATAGTTAAAAGCTTAAACCTTCTTTTTCCGATACATTTTTTTTATTTTTTTTTTAAATAGCAGAAAATAAAAAATAAATGCAGGTGAGTAAAACAACATGGTGACCACCAATACAGCTACATGTGCATGTCAGTTAAGGTTCCCGTTGAAGCTGTAAACCAAGAGTGAAGACCACTGACAGAGGGAAGTATTTACCTGTTTGAATTTTGCCATAAGTAATTCATTGTCCTGAGAAATTTATTATGAAGTACCAATTTAAGTAAACTAAATCATCAAAATTGCTTATGCGAGAATACACAGACACCCAAACACTCTAAAACTGCTATCAAAACAACTAACACAAAGAACTGAAATGAAAATAAAACATGGTGGCCCTCTAATAATCCTAAAAACTTTTAGACCAACACGTTCCCCTACAATGGCTTTTTTGTTTTGAAAATCCAATCTAATTCTCAATCAGAGACTGCAGGCATATGGTTTAACCAAAGAAAAAATAAAATAAATAACAAAGCCTGCAAGAGCAAAAAAAAAAAAAAGACGAGTACAACAAACAGCCATAAAATGCTTTGGGTGTTCTTTTACACTGGTGTAGGTCTTTGGCTCCTTTGGATTGCTCAGAGAGCAAACATGAGGAGGAATATAGCTTGGATCAGTAATTAGTTCTGCCCACTCACCAGCCGATGCTGAGAAACTTGGTCACCCTACAAGACTTACATCTGAGCTACTTAAAATAACATGACCCCACACTCAAAATAATAAAGAAATACATCCAACAATAACAAGAGGAAACACAGCAAATATCAGTATGTTAGCAAAAATGTTCACAAAGATTTAGACCCACTGATTCAGCTCGTCAGATGGTCTGGAGGACACACTTTCTTCATCATCACAGGTGCCTTTTTGTCATCAAACTGAAATAAGATCATGAAGTAGGCAAATTGTCCATCAATAAGAGACACAAAGCTTTCAAAGATGTTCTGACATGCACAGGAACTTTGAAAACACAGTCTTGTGTCAATTCATGTCCCGTCCTGTTGAATCAAGACAGACTGTGAAAACTGAAACGTCAGATTCCATGTTTTTGCAGCACATTGCTCAACACAACCAGGCTGCATTTAGTCCTCCTCCTTAGTCATTCACTTAGACCAAGTACTGGTTGGTGAGACCCAATTACAATTAAGGAAATAAACATATGCAAAGAGAGAGGGATTGAGAAAAGTTTGGAAGTGTTTGCACCAGTGCAAATGATGCTGTTGTGGACAATGATATTAAACCGACAATATCTTGTACCATACAGGGGAATTAAAAACTCAAAGGATTAAGTTATTCTCTCAAAGTAAGGTTTTATGTGGTGATAAAAACTGGATAAACTTTTGTGCTGGTGCAAATCTTACTAGGTATGACCCTTCCACAATGACGCATTGATTTAAACCTCAAGAATAATTAAGAGGTTTAGGTAAAAACAGCTATTTTCATTGTAGTGAGAAGCTTCAAATCTTTCAAGGTTGTAGACCTTGAATATCTGGCAACCCAGGCAGAAAAAAAGGGGATGGCATATGCCAGCGAGACAGCATTACTGTCAAAAAAAAAGCATGTCACGACTCTTCATTCCCTGAGTCATCTTCATCGTAGCAGCAGTCGCCATCTCCACCCTCCACATCATCATCATCATAGTAATAGTCATAGAAGAGGTCAGAGCCTTCGTCAGGGGCTGGGACACGTGTGCGGACGCAGTACTCAGCCAGTGTGGTGGGAACTTTGACGCCATCACGTTCTGCTTCTGCTTTGGTGGCCAAGACCTGTTTCCTGAAGGAGGGATAAAGAACACACACAGCAATAAGAACAATACTCTTTGGGGGAAAAAACCTTCTTTAGATCTGGTGCACTGAGATAATATTGTTTGACATTTTACCTAATGATTTCCACATATTCGCGGTCCTTGCCCTTGCTGTCCCTCCATTTACGGTACATGACAGAAGCGTCCACATTTGCAGGAGAGAAGGTGTTGGGTTCATTTAACAGCGAGATCACACTCAGTAAAATGGTCCTGGAGGAAAGAATAAAAATGAGTGTCCTTGTATTAAAGATGGAAATGTTTAATGCACATGAATTGTTATTAGGACCCATGTCAGCTGGAATTGGCACCAGTGCCCCCCCACGACCCTCATGTGGAGAATAAAGCGGTAGAAGATGGATGGAATTGTTATGAGGTAACTATTTAAAATAGACGAAGACAACGATCAGAATTATTTTTGAGCTGACACAATTTTAAATGTTTGATTTAGTATTATGAAGAGTCCATAAAGGCATTAAATTTACAATCTCAAAAGGGCCAAGAAAACTGGCACATATTTGGGAGACTTAAATAAAACAACTCGGGTACCTTCACATATTTCCCAGCGAAAAATGCATTTTAATAACATCAATTGTTTAGTGCATTGCTGGTATTTTAACAGGTAAAAGGGCATGGGTGATATATAATCTATCAACATAAACCTTTGGGAATGAAATCAACTAATTTTTGAGGCAGAAACAACACTTGTAATCACTTTTTGGCAATTGAAAACTGCATATTATTTACAGGTAAACAACAGGTAGGATGGATGGGGGCAGGCTTAAAAGATCAAATTTAACTCTTGTGAATGGAGGAAATCAAGCAATTTTGAGGCCAAGATAAGCTTTTATATATGGAGGTAGGAGTTGCAGTTATTTTATGTCGCTCATGTTATTTTTTTCTACAAGTAACTCATGTCATCTGTTACAGAAGGGCTGTTTTCATTTTTAAAAAGGTAAGAATTTAAATATTTAATACTTTATACTGAGCTGTGATGTCTATACATTGTACAGTCCTAGAAATAATGAAGAATGGGCAAACAAAAGGACAATGGCCTCTTGCCAAGAAAGATCTCATTACACATGTGGTGTTGAATTCCCACAAATAGATTCAATGTTGGGTTTATGGGAATTAGTCTCCGGGGAAGACAAATGTCATGTGATAAGGGAACAAGTCACGTGGCTGAAAGAGTACAAAGCAGGCAGGAACACAAACAAAAAGACACATAAGGGGAGAGATAATGAGTAGTTATGCTAACCGGACATTCTGGGTGGGATTCCATCTCTCTGAAGGCAGCTCTCCACTCTGTGGGTCATCCACTGGGGGGTGCAGTATAGAAATACAGACATCTCCATTCTAAAACAGAATAAATAAACTCTCTTTTATTATCCGCCCACTGTAGGGCAGCCATTTAAATAAATAAAGCATGAAAGCATGAAATGGACGTAAGATGCAACATAAAATTGAACAAGGCTATGATACTTTACCTCATATATGTTGGGGTGCCACATCTTGGTGAGGAACCGGAAGGTGGGTGGAGAATATGGGTAGTCTATGGGGAACTTAATCCGAGCCTAGAACATAAAGATCTCTTTTAATTTGGCTGTACACTGTGTCTATAATTTTGGTATTTTTATGACAGACTTGGATATTGTGGGCGACACTGTCTCATATTAGTGGCACTTTTAGCACTGTACTTAAATTACAGAATAGCTTTGGAGCTAGCCTGAATATTTTACAATAGGGACACAACTCTTTCATATCACTATGTGCAATGTAAGCATGAGATGTTATGACATTTGCCTGTCACTTTTCCTAACCAAAATAACCACAATTCGGCTGAGCTTTCTGTTCATAGTCTACCAAATTTGGTTTGCATTCATAAGCTTTCTGTAACATATTAACTAATGAGAGCAAAGTTACAAAACTTTATTTATTAGGACACTTATTTGTAGGGAACATTTGTAGAGAATAACAAAAATCTTAGGCTATATGTAAGATATGCAACTAGAGTTTAAAGCAGGTACTGTAATCTACATAAAACATATTGGAGTGTTGTTCCTGGGGTTGCAGGGTAGGATCCAAATATGCATGAATCAAATGACTAATCTATGAGGAGCAATGTGCTTGTGCTTCTGTCATGTTTCCATCGTTTCTGATGACATTTCGAGGCCATTTAAATAGTTGATTCAGGCTTCACTTGAGTGGAATATTAACATCTTTCTCTGTGATCTATTATCTGGTTAATGGAATGGAAATTCGCCACATTTAACTTATTGTGGGTGCCTTTTATGACAGTGTGCTGCATTATCGTATATGATCCCATATACGATATCTTGAGGTAGACGTGGAAAAGGGGAAATGCTTAAGCTGGTAACGGTGGTTTTTTTTTTTTTTTGTAAGAATCAACCCGTACATTATACATATTTAACAACATGTTTGAACCTCTGTGATCCAATGGCGTTTTCTTGTGTTTTTATTGTGTTACTACTTGTAGATCATGTAGCTGTTGTGACGTGGTATAGTTGGAGTGGCAGCTGTACCAAAGACAAGCTGCAAAAAAAGGTTCTTACCTTGAAATACCCTCCTTCATAATGGGTGTTCGGGGGTCCGAAAATGGCCACTTCCCAGTTGTACAAATCAGCTTCATCCACCAGTGTTATTTTGAAACCCTCGACAGGCTCCTCTTGGAGGCTCTTCATCTCCAACATAAGTGCCTTTTGAGAGCTGGCTACATGAGATGAGTCGTGTTGCGCCATACTCGTTTTTGATAGTTTTGTTTAGGGATAATCTGAAGTAGACAGCTAACGGGTTGTGTTTACACGAACTGGGCTAAGTTAGCCTAACTAGCCAAAACAACTGGTGTGTTTACGATCTTCGGAGACAATGAAACAGGCCAAACCAGCCAGGCTGCGCGCACGCAAACAAAGACGTTGAAAGGAGTTGATTTGTTCCCAAACCGGATAAATTATTTACCACCGTCAATGCTCAGTAATGGGTGCACTTGCCAAATCATTGTGCCTGACCGGCGCCTCCAGCTTTAGTTGATCTACCTGGCAGGGCAACCTCGGACATAAGCCGTAAATCTACTGGTAACTGTAGGCTAATTTGAGCTAGCTGACAAGCTCCACCTTACCGAGCAGCCGGAGCCTACTTCACCGCAGTTTATAACTCCCCACTAGAGCCAGTAGAAAAGAAAAACACTATCGGTTTGGTCTGGTGGAAAATGTAGTTGAGGATGTCCTTTCACATGACTGAGTAAAGAATACTGTTGTTGAAAGGAGTACACTCTTCCATCATAAGAGGCAATGACGTCTTGTGTCGTCTGGTATTTGTAGTCCAATTTAAACTGTAACACTTACTTATTATGCAAAGGCAACCGATGAGCCACACCAGGTCATACGAAATGAGTTGACTGTAGACAATTCGTTTATAAAATGACAAATTCGTTAAGTTGGTCATATGTTTCATTAAAATATTGTTTTAAACGCGAATTCAGAGAACTCTATTAGTCAATTGCATGACGTCACGAACACGCGATGTTGTTTGTGTTTCAGAAAACCTGCTTTGACCTATTTTGAACCTTAATTTATTTTAATATTGGGTGACAGCTACGTTCCAATAAAATTAATTCTTAATGTTTAAAGTGCTGTCAGAATAACAGTTAAACTTGACAGCTATTTATTTGTGTTTTTTCCACTCTGCGCTTAGTGTCATGAATATGCGCTTCATCGTAGAAAGCCCCTATGTAGTTGTCTTTGAAGTGCCTGAGTGGTTATTGTGGAAACCAGCCAATTTATCGAGAGTTACACTTAAATGCAGATTTTTACTTCTAATTTTTGCTTCGTGAAACATATATCAAATAAATGTATTTTATTTAATCCCTGCTGTATTGAGATTAAATGTAAACTGAATAGAGCTTCCCTCTGCTACGTCTTATTTACGCGACACAGTACAGTTCAGACCCCGCGCTGACAAACTTCTCAACTTCTCCGTGATGGATTCGAAATCACGACGTCGGTCCCGCTCCAGGCCCAGAAGCCGCAGCCGAGACCGGCGGAACATGTCTAGAGTGAGCAGGTCTCGGTCTCCGGAGAAAAGGAGAGGCCGCAGTCGGTCCGTGGACAACAAAAGAACCGCCCGTGGTCGGGGACGCTCCGCCAGCAGGGACTCCAGCAATGGCTCTCCTGCCAGACATCGACATCAGCACAGGGACCGTCTTGGTTCCAGAAGTGGCTCTGAGAGCGATAGGAGGCCGGGAACACACCGGGGCCGATCATCCAGGTAATTATGGGTGTTTTTTATATGGTTTCCAGAGGGACAGATATAAACGGCCAAAATGTGTTTGCCTCTGATGACTCTGACTATTGACTTTGATGACTCTGAACTTGACACTGGACAAGACGGACAGACAGACAAGACGATCCTTGAGTAGATAGAGATTAACCTCTTTCAAAGTCTTCGGAGTATTGGTTTTACATTTTCAAAGATTTAGGGATGGCTATTTTTTATGTAATAAACAAACAGCACCTTATATGTTCTCTTTTGTAGCCCATTGTTCCTTTGGTGAATAGAAAAAAAACATGGTTACTCATCAACAAACAAACCTACTGAATCATCTTTTCTGTCTTAGTTCTGATTCAGATGATCCCAAAATGATGAGAGGGAGAAAGGAATTGGAGGCTCGGAGAAGAACATCTGGAGAGAGGACAAGAAGAAGGTCCCTGTCCAGCTCACACTCCCATGATGGAAGCAGTGACAGAGAAAGAAGAAGACAAAGGAGTCCAGCCAGAAGGAGTCCAGCCAGAAGGAGTCCAGCCAGAGAAAGACAGAGGAGGGACCGAGATAGAGAGAGACCGGAAAGCAGCAGCAGAGAAGGAGAAAGGAGAGAGAGCGAAAAAAGCAAAGAGCGAAGCAAGAGGAGTGAAGATAGGGAACAAAGGATGAGGGAAAGAAGTCGAGGGAGGCAGCGCTCCAGCTCCCCTGAGTCATCTGATAGTTCGGGGTCTGACCGCGAGAGGCACGTAGTCAAGGAAAAGGAGGAAAAGAAAAAACAAAAGGAAATGCTGAAAGCTCTGGAGACACCAGAGGAAAAGAGGGCTAGACGACTGTCAAAGAAGGAGGCAAAGGAGAAGAAGAGGAGAGAAAAGATGGGCTGGAGTGAGGAATACATGGGCTACACTAATGCTGACAATCCCTTTGGTGACAACAACTTATTAGGCACATTTAAATGGCAGAAGGTGAGTTGGGGCAGCTGATTATTTCAGTCACAGAACTGTTATTGTCATTTTTTTGTCACACCTTGTCTCAAATATTGCCTAATTGTGTGTTTTTTCAGGCGTTGGATAAGAAGGGCATCGGCCATCTTGGAGAAAAAGAGCTTAAGGATAGGAACAAATGTATTCAGGAGGAAAACCGCAGGGAGCTGCAGAAGGTATGAGCAGGATAGTTTCTTGTAGTAGTGTAATGTTCTTGAGTATTGAGGATCTGTTCATTGGTTAATCATTATAACTTTGTATGTAGGTAAAACAGCTTCGCTTGGAGCGGGAGAGAGAAAAAGCCATGAGAGAGACAGAGCTGGAGATGCTGCAGAGAGAGAAGGAGGCAGAGCATTTCAAGACCTGGGCTGAACAGGAAGACAACTTCCATTTACATCAGGCCAAACTACGGTTTGTTTACAGCAATGTGATTGATTTGTTTGCACAATTTCAGTTGGTTTCCAGGCCGCAACAACAGTTTGTAAATACTGATATGCATTTTCTCGCCACGTCTAAAATTAGGTCTAAAATACGTATACGTGATGGTCGTGCCAAGCCCATTGATCTTTTGGCAAAGTACATCAGTGCAGAGGATGACGATCTTGCTGTAGAAATGCATGAACCTTATACCTTCCTCAACGGGCTCACAGTCACTGACATGGATGACCTGCTGGAGGACATTAAGGTGTGTTCATATGTTACATTCAAGGGTAAACTTGGTATAAATTGTTGGAAATATTATTAATTAATGTCGCAATCTCTTAACTGTCATACATTACCAAGCAAATGTTGACTTGCATAAGCATAAAATGTTTCATGTTGAGATTTGATAGTGATCACCTTGTTAATGTGATCACCCTGATAGTGTGTTTGGTAATCAGTTACTTGTTTAAATAAGTCTGTTTCATAGCGTTTGTTGCCATGCATTATTCAAGACTATGGTCTTTGAGGATTTCAAGTACTTCACTTTATTCCCTTTAGGAAAAGTGAGACAATCGTGCCAACAAAGAATCTATGTTTCTGTCATCAAAATCATGTCACATAGTCATTTTATTCTCACTACCACTGAGGAGGCCAACACACTAAAAAGTATAGGATGTAAGAAACTATTTATTTCATGCTTTGAGAGATGGGGAGTGAATTATGTGGTACTGTGTTGTGTTACTATAAAATGTCACAATGTACTCTGTCCAAACCTAATGTCAACCTTGAATGATGACATAGCTTTGAGTGTAAACTGCTGAGAGAAGTTCTGACCCCAAACAGGATGCATTTTTTTTGTTGACTTCTACTAATGACTAAATGAAGTCACTCAGTACATGGTTCACTGTAACTGTCGTTTATACTAATAGGTGTATATGGAGTTGGAGCAAGGCAAGAACGTAGATTTCTGGAGAGACATGACAACCATCACTGAAGATGAAATCAGCAAACTGAGAAAACTGGAGGCCTCAGGGAAAGGGCCAGGTATGAATCATTATGAATTTTTTTTACACTGAGATGTTATTTGTTCCTGTTTGCTGTTATGTGTGAAGTTGCATCTGCATCTATTCCCACAGTGGTCGTGAATGCAACAGGAAGCTGTTCTCAACCACACTTGTTCAATGCAATCTTTTTGAAATCTCAGGTGACCGCCGTGAGGGCATTAACACAGCTGTGAGCATTGATGTCCAGACAGTCTTCAAAGGTAAGACGTACAGCCAGTTGCAGGCGCTGCACCTGAAAATTGAGTCAACTATTCAGGCTGGAGGATCCAATCTTGATATCGGTTACTGGGAGAGTCTGCTGCAGCAAGTCAAAGTCTACATGGCCAGAGCCAGGTACATATACAGAAACATCTACTGTTGCTTCAGAACTGTTTGTCTTTTGAGTCACTCAAATGTCTCAACAACTGCTCAACCCATTAATGCCAAACATGGTCATATTTTTGCTAAGAAATGTAGGAAGAGGATAAGCAGGTTTTATTACCGAGCATACCATCACCATAATGGAATGCTCCTTTTTGTATACACGATACACATTTGCCAAAGGTCTTGCATACATACTTTGATCTACCCAGGTATCACAGTAAAGGGAAAACTATGACTAATTGGAAACAATGTTATGTCTCAGGTTGAGAGAGCGACACCAGGATGTGCTGCGGCAGAAGCTATTCAAGCTAAAACAGGAACAAGGAGTGGAAAGTGAACCTTTATTCCCCATCATCAAAGAGGAGCAGCAGATTAAGGAAGAGGAGTAAGTTACCTGGAAACACACACTGCATATATCCACAAACTGTTGAAAATCTCTGGCTTGGTCAATTACTCTGACCTGAGTATTCACTTAATACTCCACTAAATTAGCTGTCACTGAAAAATACAGTTTTGAGAACATGGATGTGGTTGTATTGACTTCACACTAGAATAAAACTAATGTTTTTGTAATGACAGCGAGAGAATGGGAGAGAGAACCAGGGAGAGAGCAGCAGAACCTGGGCAGTCATCCTCCACCAAAAGTAAGAACAGAGAAACCGAAGAAGAGGCAGGCCCATCCACATCCTCTAACCAAGGTGAGGGTGACAGGAAGGATGGAGAGGAGAGTGGCGAGGTGGTGGAGGCTGTGTTGACTGAGGAGGACCTGATCCAGCAGAGTCAAGCCGAGTATGACTCGGGGCGCTACAGTCCTGCACTGCTCACGTCTTCTGAGTTGCCACTAGACACGCACACCATCACACCAGAGGAGGACACACACAGGCTGCAGCTGGCACGCAGACAACTACAGGTTACAGGTACGAGACCATGTACACACATGCAAAAACATGTGCGTATAGTGCACTTGTTTCTTAACGTGTGATTCAGAAATGTGCGATGGTTTCACTTGTTGTTGCTTCTACTTCTCTACTAGGTGATGCCAGCGAGAGTGCAGAGGACTTCTTTGTGCGTCGTGCCAAAGAGGGCATGGGCAACGATGAGGCCCAGTTCAGCGTGGAGTTCCCCGTCACAGGAAAGATGTACTTGTGGGCGGACAAATATCGCCCCAGGAAGCCCCGCTTCTTCAATCGGGTGCACACAGGCTTTGAGTGGAACAAATACAACCAGACACATTATGATTTCGACAATCCTCCACCCAAGATCGTCCAAGGATACAAGTTCAATATCTTCTACCCAGATCTAATTGACAAACGCTCCACCCCACAGTACTTCCTCGAGCCCAGCCCTGACAACAAAGACTTTGGAATCTTAAGGTTCCATGCAGGCCCTCCTTATGAGGACATCGCCTTTAAGATAGTGAATAGGGAATGGGAGTATTCACACAGACACGGCTTCCGCTGTCAATTCGCCAATGGAATCTTCCAGCTGTGGTTCCACTTCAAGAGATACCGTTACAGGAGATAGGGGCAGCTTACTAGAAGGGACCAAAAGGCCAGTCTCTGGGTTTTAACCATACAGTTTTTATGTAGGCTGTACAGTCAGTCTGCATTGTTGTATCATGTCATTTGTTAAAGTTACAAATCATTCTGTTCCATTTGAAAAAGATAATTGTTATGTGGCTTAAAAATTACTTATTAAAGATTTCCTCCTTTTTACTCTGTTGTTTTTTGCTGCAAGCGTAAGTGTTTAGCTCTGAAATAATGTATGTACAAAACTGAGCAGTAACACACAGAAGTACAAAGATGATTCATGACTGCAAAGTACTTCCACAGCGGTTCTCCACATTCTTGGCAAGTCATGTCTTGTGGTAAAAGCAGTCGACACTGTAAAAACAAAAGGTCAGGTAGAAAAAGGTTTAATACAATAAAACAAAACCTCTACAACTCGTGGTTAAAACAAATTGGCTCATTTTAAGGTATTGTACATTCCCTATTAAAGCAAACCAATCTTTACAAAA
Source organism: Solea senegalensis (assembly GCF_019176455.1). Lineage (NCBI taxonomy): Eukaryota > Metazoa > Chordata > Actinopteri > Pleuronectiformes > Soleidae > Solea > Solea senegalensis. The sequence goes on from NC_058021.1 coordinate 10,204,061, forward strand.
CATTGGAATCTTTAGGATAGTTAGAGAATAATTAGTTAAAACAGAAAATGTACATGCAATATTAAAATAAAAGAAATTAAAGCATGTACAAAAACCTTAAGAATTTTTTGGTGTCTCAGTGTGTATCCACTGAAAACGAGACTTCAACACGGAAAGGTTGTTCACTCCAACCTTCTGGCAAAGCCAGAAATACTTGTTTTGTTACACTGTCATTAATTAATTTGAAAGAATTGCTCAGTCATTTTCAAATTTCAGACTCATCGTCGATATAATTCAGTGATTGGTTAACATCTGGCAGGTCATTCTTGTCTCCTGCAGCGCTGAACGCTGCCCCCTCTCTGGTGTGGTTATTGTTTCTGCTGCTGCTGCTGCTGCCTGTTCAAGACACCAGGAACTTGTCCTCTGCCAGTGCAGGCTTCTGTGCTCCTTGGTAGTGTGCAGCAGAGTTTACACCCTCCTCCTCACAGGACCCCTGGGATTGTTTATTTTTCTTCCCACATTTCCACGGAAGAGGCAGGTGCCCTTTGTAAAAGTTCCAAGCCAAAAGGACAAGAAGAGAAATTACAAGGAGTGCGACTACGACCTGCAGTCCGGTCACAGAGGGGCCGTTCCTACGAGCCTGAGGAAACACTATGTGACCACCCTTGCCTGAGCCTGCTGGACCTAATGTGAGCTGGTACTCGGCCACAGTAGTTGTGTACTTGTCGGTTTTCGAGTGCTCCACAGATAGACAGCGGTATCGACCAGCATCGCTGAGTGAAGCGTTGAGGATGAGCAGTCCATCCTCCAGCAGCTGAAGCCGCTCTGAAGGAGTCAGAGGGCGGTTGTCCCGCTCCCAGCTGGTTTTCGCCAATTTAGAAGGCTTAGGGCAGCTGAGCTTCACGTTCCCACCTGGCCAGATGGACTGATTTGTTGGTTTGATTGGACCTGAAAACAAAAACAACATCAAATAAAATGTATCAGTATAGCCCAATATCACCCAGAGGGCTTTAAAATGTGCGTGTTGAACTCACCTGCATTTGAGCAAAGAGAGCCATTTCCTTCCTTCACACTTTGGATTAGCTCTCTACAGCAGAAGCGGCAATAAATGAAATATTTAGAGATGATGTCAGAGCTGCAAACGCTGCATGTGAGGACAGCTGCCTACCTTTGTGACTCAGAAAGAGCAACACATTTCCCAAGACGTTTATCCCAGCCACAGTATGGGTCCCTTGCTAGAACACAGTCCATACAAGAAGAGGACCTCTCACAACTGGCCAGTGGTATCTGTGCTGCTCCAGAGTCTGACCCTGCATACAGCTGACGCTGTGCATGTTTGATCCATCCCACACACAGACACAGAGCAATGACATGGTTACTAACTTGTCTACTGATATATGATGTAAATATTATATTTCAGGGCACTAATTTGACTATGGTAAGATTTCAACTTACCGTGACATTAGAAAACTTGAGGATTTTGATTGGGTCTTGGGACTGGAAAAGTTTAATTTCCTCAATGATGAACATCTCTCCATCATAGTTCACTGCTTTCAGCAAGGTTCCTTCCTCTTTTCATGTAAAAACAAGGAAACATTCCATATTTATACTACTGCATTTGGTCTCATGTGTAAACACTAATCGTGTGAAACTATCTACAGCAACAAAGCAGGAAGTGACCGTGGAAACACCTGTGCCGATAAACATCACGTGGTACTTCTCGCCATCTGCAGCCTGCATTTGGTTCACGATGATGCGTGTGAACGTAGCTCCCCTTCGCACCAGCAGGGGCTTCTCTCCTATTGGCTGGATGACCTGGTCCATGAGGGGCCTATCTTTGACAAATTGAAGAGTCCGGTCTGGGAGGTCCAGAGTCTGAGTTATACCCGCTTTACGAGCCTCATTGTTTATACACTGACAAGTGAAGAGGTCAAGGAAAGAGAAAAAAGGAGGGACAATGGTGTCAAAGTACAAAAGGAATCAGCTTCCATCTGGGCCACTAGTAAAAAAAAGTAGCCTTTTGAGATTTTGATTTGTTTGTAACACACACACACACACACAAACATGTGCAGACTCACAGCTCCAGGCCGAGGGACAGGGATGTCTCCACTATACATCACCCACTTAACAAAAGAGGTTTCTACAGGGACTGGAGTCTTGTATTTCCCCTCTGCAAACACTCTGCTAATGTCCGACACCCGGAACACACACACAGCAGACAGGTCTGATGTGTCCCTGAAACACACACACACAATAACACAGAAAATGTGGGCCAAGTTCTGTGCCAAACACCATTTGAGAAAGGGGCGACCCTCCTCCCTGTGAGACAGACACATTAACATGTTTGCTACTTCAAACGTACGACTGTGGCGTAAAGATGGCGTAGAACAAACAGTTCCTCCAGTGCTGTTGGGGATCACACCAAAGGTAAGTGTCCTGAATAATGTATGGCAGCTGAGACTCCAACACCGGACAGTCCATTCTAGCCTTCAGGAAGGATGTCCACTTCTTCTGCAAAGTTCTCTGACCTCCAAGATCCCCCTGTGGGCACAGACATACACCATAATATTACACAAACAGGATGGGGACAGAATAATGCCGCTTAATGGCCACTTTACAGTTCTAGCACTACATGGCTCAGCACGGCTCGACTCTACTTGGTTTGTGCATCAGGCGGAAGGGGTTGTGGAGCGACTCCTCTGTTAAATATTGAGATTTTAGAAATGTCCTTGCTAAATGTTGGAGATTAACACATGTTTTCAGTCTTTTTAAGTGATTTACAGTTGGGCATTGTTCGGTTTGATTCCTGTGTCGGACGTCACGCTCATGGCTCAAGGCTGTTGATGTCACACACTAGTGATAGCAGTGGTTGATGGCACCAGGGAGCAAGTACTATCCCAAATGGAAAAGTAAAATTCAAAGAGCTGTGCTAAAACTGTATCATGGAAAAGTGCCATACGTGTGTGTGGGAAGCACTATTATTGTGAAAGTAGTGAAAAAGTCCAAGCACGGTAAGCTCTTTATAACCTTGCAGACACGGGCCACACGGGAGACCACCAGTTTGTTGTAGCAATCGCACTCGACAGCCTTCTCACTGAAGAACAAGTAAACCTTGTCATCGTCTCCCTCCTCATTGTTCTCACTCTCTGGCATCTGAGCCATGGAAACAAAGCTGGGCTCTGGTGTAAAAAGAAAACAAAGAAGACACACCCATCAACGTTAACTCCTGAAATAGCCCAGTACAGAGATAATAAAGAAACAAAAAGATATTGTCACATTTTACCATTAAGCCAGGAACTCTTGAACTCGGTGCGTATGGAGATGGGAGAGCTGCGCATCAGGACAGGTTCGGATCCCAGGAAGTTCATGGAAGTGGCCGAGTACAGGTTATCATCTGGTCAAACGAGACAGAAAATGGATATTAAAACAATATTTTGCGACATTAAATGTCCCGTCTGTAAGTGTGATGCCAAAAACTGCTCAACCCTCCCTTTCCCAAACATGTCAGTGAACTATGGCGGCCAAGTTGTTGATACTCGTTTGAGAAGTAAGCTTCTACTTCAAAATACATTAGTTTCTGAGAATAAAACCTCTTCTGTGTTACACACTGGACCATTAAAGCAACATTGTTATTTTAAAAAGAAATGTTTAACAACTTCTCACCATCCATGATGGAGGCGTATCTCTGTGCAGGATCAAACGGACACTTCCCTTTGCCATCCTCTCTTTTATCCTCCAGAATCAGCTTTCCGTCTGAATAGGACTTAAAACACAAACACTGTTAAATCCTCAAATCATTGGTATTCACTCCCATTTTTACAGTACAAACTAGAGCTCTCGATTTGTCTTACCATGTAATCACACTCTGGATCAAAAGCATTGGTCCCACAAACAAACATCCTCTTGTCCTCCATCGTATGCAATATCCTTATATAGTTCTTGCACTCCAGCTGTAAATGCATTTTAAAAACACAATGAACTACATCTGCTCAAACAGAATCACACCTTCTTATTCTTCTAATAATTTCCAGAGGTGTAATGCTGCTCTCAGCTGATGGGATCACCTCAGGATCTTTCCCTTTGTTTTGACACTCCGATTTCTGCTTTGCCGTCACTCTCCATTTCACCTAAAACCGGGAAAACAATTGCGGTTACACACTCGTCCACATTTTCACTTTCTTTCCAGTAGAACGTTGTGGATGCAACACTAGCAGTTAAGGAAGCAAGTACAAATGTACTTTCTCCTGTTTTTAGAGCTCAACACAAGGTTGTTTGAGTCGTTTAGGGATGCTAAGGGTCTTTGTTGCCCTGAACTAAGTTCCCCAGGTTTCTTTCACAGAATTTGGACCACATTAAAACCTGAGAGCAACTACTGCCTGGGAAACTCTATTCAGGGCAGAGAGTCTTGCACAAAACCGAAGCTCTTGTCCAAGAAATCTCTGATAAGATATTTCTTAAGTCGACAAATGCTGGCCTTCAAATGTCAACAGTGCTGTTCTTACTGAGGCACGTTTCTTGGAGATGTCGTTGAGGTCAAGAGCATACACAGCCTCTCTGGCACCCAGCACTAGCAGATCCAGATCTTCTCTCAACAACATGGTGGAGTAGTTGAACACTCCGTCCTCATGAAATAGGTGAGCGTTGACCCCTGCAGAGACAGAAAATATGACTGACTCATTACTTAGCAACCACCAATAATGCAACCCTGTTTCTCAAGGAGTCTGTTTAAATATAAACCACTGTCTGTGTGTGTGTATGTGCCAATATGGGCCAACACACCGAGGTTACACAAGACAGAAGTACTCACCATGATAGAGGATAAATTTGCGGGGGACACAGTCCAGCGGCGAGTCTTCTTCCAGTGTCAAGGCCAGAGGTAGCAGCCAAAGGACACTGAGGGAGAGCAGTGGGTGCATGGCTCCTTTGTGCAAGCTAAGAGGAATTTACACTTTGTTGTTTCCCCAACAGTCAGTCAAACGGGGGTAAAGACAGCAAGTGGCATCTATGACGTGGTGAGGTCTGTGTCGGGCTCAAGAGCCCCAGCTCCTTTATTGGCCCCGCTCAGCAGGCTGTCCATGGTGAGATGGATGGCATACACCAAAGGAACAAAGCTGGGAAGAGCTGTAAGAGAGACATGGTTGGACGGCTATCACGGTCAATTAAAAAAAAATGTGCAACAAAAATGTTAGGATAAAACAAACAAGAACCAAGGTAAACAATTAAAGTTATGCCAAAAACAAGTGAAAGAAACAAAGCAAGAAAAAATATTTAAAAAAAAAAATAAAGGAACAGCCAGAAAGGGCAGAGTGAGCCAAAGTCAGCAAGGCAGTAATTCTGTCAGTGCCATAGTGATGTTAATGCAGGGCCATGAAAGGCATTCAGCAGGGTGCAGGGATGTCGACCTTAGCTCTCCTGCAGCACCAAACATAAGCACACAAAGAGATGCACAGAGACTGCCAAAAAACTAGAGCAGATGAGCACTGAGCACCATGTGGGTTTTTTTGCTAGAGCAGCTTTGCACAATGTGGTCTGAGGTATCGCTCGCCTTCTACTGTGATAGAAGCATCTAGACTTAATGCATCTTTGCTGCAAAGATGGCTGCTGTCATTTCCACTGATTACACCCACACTTATAAATCCAACTATTAGTCTCATTCTGAAGACATTATTTAGAGCAGCGGTGTCAAACTCAAATGACCCGGGGGCCAATGAGCATCAAGTCTGGTCAAGAGGGGCGAGTCTAGAGAGAAAAAAGTGGTATCACAGCATGATATCACAATAAGGACATTCATGATGAGATTTCATGGACATGAAAAAGTGGCTTTTTTATATTTATTCAGTGTATGTATGTATGTATGTATGTATGTATGTATATATACACACATATATATACATACACATACACATATATATGTGTATATACATACATATATGTGTATATATATATACATACATATATATATATATATATACACACACACACACATATATATATATATATATATACACACACATACACATATATATATATATATATATATACACATACATACATACATATATATACACATACATACATACATACATATATATATATATATATATATACATACATACATATATATATACATACATATATACATATATATATATATATATATATATGTATATACATACATACATACATACACACTTTTAACACATTTTTGTTGTAATGTCTTATTATTACTATGATATAAATATTGCTGGCAAACATAGCCTACTATAGTATTATATTCTGTCACCACACTGTGTTTGAACGTTTGACACCTCTGATTTAGAGCATGTTTACAGGAGTTGCTAAAATATTCCATTTACATGTCACAAACACAGAGAATAGTCCTACTATGACAGGATGTAACATCCAGTGTATTCAGTGTTAATGATATTATTGATATTGTATGATCTGATTCAGGTTGAGGTCATCAGAAAACACTTTTCACGTCAGACTGTTCTCTTAAGCAGGTTCATTTGTTTTAAAAAACTTTGCAGTAACAACAGTTCGTTACACCACAGCCTACACAGTGGGTGTGTACTGTGGGTGCCTCTTTCCTAACAAAGGTGGTGTGTAACACCGATGAGCTGCAGCTTGTCAGAGAATGTAGTCTTGATAACATGTTCCACATATTTGGCCCTGGGGCCAAGACGAGATTTACTCACCAAACACATACACGTTTGCACAGCATTTCTTTTTAAGACAGCTGCATTGACTTGAACTAATTTTATCTGGACAACCTAAACAAAGCATTATCCCACCATGACCTTAACCACAACCAGTTAATACCTAACTCTAACCTAACCAATTAACCATTCAGCTAAACCAGTTCCTCGGGACTTCGGTGCTGCTTCATTGGGGACCAGGTTTTAGTCTCTATGAGGACTACTGTACCTGGCAAGGTCAATAATTATGACCGAAAATACCCTAAAGATGTAGCAAATACAAGCACACACACACACACACAGCGTACGCAGGCTTTTACGTTACTGCGCCAAATTTCACGCACAAACAACAAAGTCCGCCTTAAAACATGTACGTGAAAAGTCATGTTGGTGAAGCTGTGGTTAACAATTTAACAGCGTTGTGGTTCATTTATCATTTGAAGCCTAAATGCCCCCATAGTCTCTTGTGGTTGTAGTAAATTCGAGCGCAAACTCGAACAGCAGGTCAATAATCAACGGTTAATCACTGACTTACCTGCGCACTGACACGCCCAAGACTGTGAACAACTCCATTAAAAAAAAAAAAGTCCCAATACCTGTTTTGAGGGCAATTTCAAAATATACTAACAAACAGGTCTGACTGAGACTTGGTCAAAAGTCCTGGTAGTGACAATAAATCCCTCGAGTGGCGTGAGAACAACACAACACACGCGCAAAAGTGAAGCCTGGCTGTCGCGCAAACTAGGTACAAACTTCCTTCAGGTTGGATGTGCGCAGGAACACTGCGAGTCAGGTTGTGTGCAAGTGCAGCACAGGGGGAGAAAAGCGCCACCGCCTCGTCAGTCTGTCCTCTGTGTCTCTGTGTCCTCTCAAAGACTCAGCAGTGATCTATTACTGAGGCGTACGGAGCCCGCGGTGAAAGGAGCTGAATGGCAGCTGCTGCTGCTGCACCGGTTGGTTGGTTAGTTTCCCCCCGCAGGTTCACCCTTTTTTTAAATTTCTTCAGTCTGACGCTGAGGCGGCGGAAGGCGTTGGTTTTATCGCTGGTCTGTTTGCTGTTCCTGTGAACTGTGCTGCAGATATCTAATAGAGACCAGTCACACTTCCAGTTCATGACAGCTAAAATGAAAGCACAGTATAGTCAAATATATTGAACTGGAGTTCTCAATCAAATGTACAGTGTTATACACAAAAAAGCACGCAATCCTGGTAAAATGTAAAACATTTAAGTTCCGTACAAATGTACTATAAATGCTATTTAGGAACAATAAACCCTACACTTCACAGAAAACAACAAAAAATACAATACAAACTACTACTACTGTCTCATATGGTGGAGCTCCAACAGATATATTTGGTTATGCAACATCCTCATGTAAAAAGTCCAGTGTTGCATCTGTTTGTCCTTAGGGCAGGATCATGATGCAACTCAGCCAATACAACCAAAACAAAAAGTTCATTCTGTCAAAATCACTCTAGCATAAAATCAAAAAAATATTTTTTTAATTATTATTATTATTTTAAGTTTTATATTTCAATAATCATCCCAAATCTGATATGTGGACATCATGTTTTACCAGTGTACAGTATTGATATCATTATAGCAGGTGTAGGAGCCAGTGTTGTGTTAATTTAGTTTCGATTTAGTTTAATTGCAGTATAATATGGGAACAATTAAAGGAGTCAACTGACGACCTTAGGGAAATAAATGGTATTGTGGACCTTTGATGTTATTCGATAAAGTGCACCATGGATCTTTGATGTTTTTTGCATGAAAAAAAAAGTTTGCTACTACAGCAGGGGACATCATAGATGTTCTCAAACTTTAAAAGTAAAGTAATACAGTGGTGTAAAATAGGCCGAGCAAAGACAGCTACAGACCTTTCCACAGGAAATCCCAATTAGATCATTTGCTCTCTCATCATCCTCACATGTACTTCAGACACTGGTATAGTGAAATAAGATTAAGATGGAGTGAGAGATAAGGTGACTCTAATTATTATTATTCAATTTATTATAATTTTTTTGTTATTTGTTTCATTTTCTCCACATTCTGGTCAAAAGTCCTCAGCTCCACTGCAATCACATACCCTGATGATTCACTGGTGTATGTACAGTAGAAGGAAGCTTGCGTACCACTGGTGATTGCACGTACCACACTTTGAGCACCATGCCACTAAAGGTCATCAAACATTTTTACTTGATCAGCATACATATGATTTCAGTATAAATCCTAAGAACTGGTCTGTATGGAAATACAGTCTTATAGTAAACTGAAAATAACCCTTTTACTTTATAATAGTCACATGTCTTCATGTAGGGATTGTCTTAAAAGTTGTTCAGTGTCCAGCCTTTTCTCTGACCATTTGTACCGTTTGTAAAAAAAAAAAAGTTGTACTTTTTGCACAATTACGACGAGGAAGAGCAATTCCATGCAAAAACAATTTAATGCCCTCAATATCTAACAAACACTACTCTTGAATAGTGGAAAAGAAGACACATCATCACATACTGTACAAACATACATGTACAAGTTCACTGTAAGGAGATGTGAGTCAGTTTGATCTGTTTAGTACAGAAATGTGAGGGGGAAAAAAAATGTTTCCCATGTAGAAATACGAGTTGTTGAATGACCCTCAGATTTATAATAAATAATCATATTGTGAGTGAAGCTGCATGTTTAGAGGTAGGGTTTAATACTGTGAGAAAACCAAAAGCCTTTGTCTGATTTGGTGTGCTGATAGTGAGGCTCCATTCCACTAGAGGGCACCCTCACATACAGTCGATTGATTTTCTTGAAGGGGAACAATGGAGAGTCTCCAAACAGGTGTGAGCACCATTGAGTCGTAGCACCATACAGTAGCACGTACACAGTAGCAGAGAATAAGAAAACACTTAACGTACAGTTAAAGTCAGGTTTGCAATGAACCACAGCAGTGTCACTTATGAATCAACAACATTATCACACAGAATGCTCAGAGCAGCAGGCAGATTGTGCAAGTTTCATTTTGCTGGCAGGCTCAACTGTTTTCAGATGGTTTTTTTTTGTTCTGTTTTGTTTTTTTTTCTTAACGTGATGAGGTGAAGGAGGAGAATCTCTGTGCTGAAACCCAGTCGTGCCTGGTTTATTTTACTTTTCACAGAGGATTAAATAGTCTGGGGTGCAGCAGTAACTTCCTCAGCTTTAGACACAGACACAGGCTCAGGTCCAGTGTGTGTCAGTGTTTTTTTCTCTGATAGGTTTTAGCTGCCAGCCATGTTGACTCAGAGTTCTTTTGTTGTGCGACTATTTGCTCGGAGGCAGTTTTGTAAACAGTTGTACGCACATGGAGAAAGCGCTAACCGGAAGTGGTGGCATTTGTAGTCCCTCGTCTTCCACCTAGAAGGCACAGGATGAGTACATAGCTGCGGTGAGAACGGGTTTGGCACTGAAGATTGAATACGCCGTGCAGAGAAGTTGTGCCTTTTAAGTCACTCCTGACTTGCTCGTCTCTTCTCCAGCTTCATTTTTAGTTCCTCATTGAGCGCTGTGGGCAGACACAAGATACACTTTGGGTTGAAGCAACTGCAGATGTCATCGACTAGGGCTCAGCACAGTGTGATAAACAGCACTCACTTTAATGTGTTTGTGGTGAATTAACAATTGTGAATGGGGAAAATTGTTATTATTATGTAGGAGTGACCTGAAAAGTTTGCTAACATGAGACCTAGTGACTTATTATTACGTGCTACAAGGAAGAGCCTGCATCTTTGCAGTCATTCCAGGATCCAGTGAGTTATTATGATCTCATAATGGGTTCTTGTTTTTTTCACTTTATGTAAAATGTGCACTAAAAAGTCACATTCCTATTATCTACTCACTGTGTGCAAGAGGTGAAGGGGAGAGAATGAGTCGTCTCATTGGGTTTGTGGGTGAGGCTGGCACTGGTGAGGTCAAAATACGGCGGTCCGGGGCGGGGGACCTGGACAGGGGACTACTGGACCAACGATCTGCAGCAGAATGAAAAGCAGTGATTATTGTAGTTATCTGTCTGTGACTGTCTGTTTGCGTTTGATGTCAAAGAGACAAACCTTGTTTTGGTGGCAGGGCAGGAGCCTTTGGGAGGGGGCTTAGCGGGGCAGTGTGGAGAATCCTTTCTCCGTTTTCATCATTGGCAGAAACGTATGCTGATGGCATTATAAAAAAAACAAAGCATGGTTGGACTCTTAGATTAAATGTGAAAAGGTTAGACGATAAAATGTGTGTCTTACTGATGTTCTCCTCATACGGCTCCTCCAGTAGGAAAGGTTGTAATGTCCCTGCTGTCTTCTCTACCAGGGCATCAATGACTTCATGAAGTGTAGCACAGGGAATCTGGAAGATGAAACCTGTTGTGTTATATGCCAAATAAAACTGAAATTGGAGCGAAAATGTGCTTAGTTTTCATCTTTGTAAATTAATTTCATACATACGCCTTTTGCGTTCATATGAAGTATATTTATTTTTTTATAATATAAGGAGTTGTGTATCATTACCACAGCAATTTACCCAAGGTGGCTGATCTGTGCCGTGTGAGCACTAAGGGTTAAAATGGCATCTTTTGTTCGAAAACTAGCAAACCTGCTCTGAAAGCCAAGTAAAAGGAAATCATTTTAAAAACAAAAGTTAGTTTGTATGTTGTAGTTCTGACATCTTGGAACTGTGTTTTTAATTTTCTATTTTTCATGTCCCACCTCCTAAAAGTAGTGAAGGTTTTCTACCTTTTCATGTTTTTAATCCAAGTCAGGGATGCTTTGACCTCATATTTGTTTGGTTTTGTGAATCAGGTTTCAGCCATGATGTAACAATCCACATTAAAAACTGTTTCTTCAATCATATCACACTTGCCACTTGGAAGTAACATAAATCAATGAGTAAGTAAAAAAAATATCAGTTATAACAGACTTACAGGATTTTCTACATCAATGACATAACCGCCTTGGTCCCTCTGCGTCACGCGGTAATGTCTGAACACTGACCTATAAATAAAAAAAAAAGGACACACAGAAAGTGAAGACGGTGTAGTGTATTTGCAGCTGTGGTGTCCAGATGTTCGGCAGCTGTTTTACCCATTCAGGTCTTGTCGTGTGGTAACAGCTAGTGAACATCCATCTCTGCCTGGACGGAGCAACATGTTGCCACAGTCTGGATGTCTCTCAAGCAGAACTTCAGCTTCTGTTCGGGATACAGGTCGAAAGCACCTGCACACGCGCACACGCACACACAGAGGAAAAGGTCTGCACACACAGTAACACAGCCACACACCCTGTTATGAACACCGAGGAGAACTCACGGTGGGATCTCTCCTACTAAAGGCACGGAGAGCGGTGAAGGAGGAGCGCGCGTGGGAGTGCGAATTCTCCGCCTGGATCTTTCTTTGTCCACCACCTCCTTCAGCATCTGCAGTTGTCCCGGCAGCAACGTGAGACAGGACGGCACGTTGAGCTGGAATTGGGGTGGAAGAGGTGGAGTTTCTTATTAAACTACACCAAGACAAAGATGCTGTGAAACGTTGCATGAAAGAGGAATACTTACATCAATGACAGAGTAAAGGAAACCTTTCCACAGCTCCCTTGATTCTAAGTTAGGTGCCTGGAAAAAAAAACCAATGACAACTTTTCAGATCACGAAGCTAATGAGACGATGAGAAGAAAGTCTTTTAAAATGTATAAATTATTTTCATTTGGCAGATATTGAAATGAAATGAATACTTTTCTGGTAAGAATATTGTATGAAGTATGATTTTTCATTACCTCAGAATGAGCCTTAATTATATTTATATCAGGAGCTGGGTCAGCTCTTCAGAGGCCCCCTGTTTAGACCACCATGTACCCACAATGGACAAAACCAAACATCTTTGGAGTTTTCATAATCACTGAAGGCTACATAAGTTCTCTAACACACTTGTTGGAATATTCAACTGCAACATTCAGCATTTTACACACCGCCCCTTTATGTAGTTTTAGGATTAAAACTAGTTCTGTTTAGAAAGATTATATATTTTTGACCACCTTATACTGTGTCTGGTTTAATGGAGGGTCATTCTTTATGCAATTTTTCTTCTTATTCTTTGTGATTTTAATCTAAAAAAGCACAGGGGTTACTGATCACATTAACAATGGCTTTGTTCAGCTTATGTAAGTCGGGAAAGTATGACAGTGGATCAGCATGCATTCGGAAACTGAGGAAGCTAAATGGAACTCAGCCATCATTCATTTGATTACTTACAGCTGTGATTTCCCTACTGTGACCTGTCAAAATGGCCCTTTGTAAATGTTAGATGAACTCTGATTTCAAAGAGTATTGTAGATTATCTGTAGCTAAATAATAAAACAGAATTACTGTAAGTTTAGTTTCCCCATCCTTCATGCGCAGAATGAGTCTGGCTGCCTCCAGGTTTCTGTCTCGGCTGCAATCGTCCTTCAGGGAGACAAATCCACTGAGGTCCAACTTTTCCACATACTGTAATGCGCACACATACATGTTATTGTCAGAACAGTGTGATGCACAGTAAACTAAATGTATACGACTTGTCCACACTTACATGACTGTCCTTTGCAGTATTGAAGAAATACAAGGAATTCCCACACAGGCAGGTCCAGAGTCGCCGGGACGCCTGACACACAGGAAAATAGGGAGGAAAAAAAAAGGAAACGAAAGCAGTGACAATAAATCCATTGCTCTCTCCCACATCTGTGTAATGGATATTTCCATTTTTATTGCTCTCCCATTTCCTGTCCCATGAGAAAGATAGAGAGAGGGCCTCAGCTGTGGTCAATCTGCGACCATGGATGAGCGACACATCCTGCACCTGAACCATGCAAGCTCATATTACATTTCAATGAGCCTAATTGGGAAGGGGGCTTACCCATGTGTCCCATACATTATTATGTTACATGGAAGACAAATCACACAGAATAACCCTTTTTTATAATATATAATATTGCCACTGTGACTGTGCTTTTGCTACATTGGACCGGCAATTTGGAGAATAACATGTGGACAATTCACTAGGTCAGAATTGAACTGCGACTGATGATGTTGTAGCAGTCCTACTGTTTGTAACATACAGTGTTAATTAAACAAAAGGACACAGCTTCTAATTCAGCAGGTCCCAAACAGGGGGGCCCAGTCCCCAGTGGGGGCCACCATAGCCCTTTTGATAATGTCATTTCTATATGTAAAATACAGTTGAGTCAGAGGAAAAAGAAATTAAGAGTAACATTGAAGATTTAGTCATTAAAAACACTATAACTATATAAGAGTTAAGCAAGCTGAATGACCTCATGTATCACAGTAGCACAAAGTAAAAAACTAAACAAAAACAAAAACTGATGGTGAAGTTCTCATTCAAGGCCTGGCTATTTGGTAAGGCGTTGTAGTGTATAAGAACTAGTGACATCGAATGATGAGACCGCAGATCATAACAATTGGAGGACTCCTCAGCTCACACCTCTGCTTCCCGAGCATGTACTGTATGTCATTTTTCCTCTTCCTCATTTGTGTATGGTGTAGTAAGCCCCCGCTTCAAAAATGCTCAACAAACTGTTGGGTATATGGTTATATGCTCGTCTTGCAATTTATTGATTATCACGGAATCGTTGTATCGTGATATTATTGGTATTGTGGACTGTGCATCTCATATCTTACCATGAGGAACCCTGTGATTCCAACCCCTAATATATATAGACAAATATAGGAACACTCACCCAGTACTTGCATACAAAAATGGTTAATGGTAACAACCATAAAAATATCTCCTTTAAGATTATTCATGTGATATTATTCAAAATGCAAGTTGAAGCAACGTTTTGACAGCAACACCCGGTTTCCTAGACGCACGCGTCGTGATTTGTTCAGAAACTGCTCGATTCTAAGCCACAGGAAACTGAAAGCACAAAAATCAAACATGAGATCCGCTATGTGGAAAAATATCCCCAGCAGCAGCAGCCTCGCCCATTCTGTCACAATAAGGAAGTTGACAGCTCAGTGGGGATGAGGGGGGGAACCAGCCGGTGTCCAACGCATAGACACCCATATACACAGACAGCATGCACTGAGACAACATGGCACTGGATCTGCACCGGCAAAACACACCTTTTCTTTCGGTCCTCTCTTCTCCAGGAACCCCTCGTAGTAGCAGGGTGGAAGCTGCGCCCGGGGTCCCCCCGGCCCGGACCGCTGTCTGACGGGTGCAGCCGCCATGAGTGTCGCTGGCTGGACACCGAGGACAAAGGGTATCCGAGTAATTCTGGGAGTGACACGCCTTCCTCGATGAGATACAGCGCTGTGGCACTATTTCAACAGCTGGCTGGTGGTGTAGACTCCTGTGTGTGTGTGTGTGTGTGTGTGTGTGTGTGAAGGTGCAGATTAACAATTGAGTGGTTTTGTTCAGCGATATATGTTCAGACTGTGGGTGTTCATTGGACAAAAATGAGCAATACTGTGCAGGCAGATGAATGTAAAGAAAAAGCAGGTTGGCAGCAAGCAAGTAAAAACAAATTACAGTCACACGCCTTAGATATTTTCAATCATTAATATAATTTAATTCTTTGAAATTAAAAAAGGCCAATTCAGTGGCTGTATTTTTTTTGTACAGACACAACAGAACCAAATGACTTTTTTTTTTTACCAGCATCCATTCCCCTTTGTAAAACAAACAAGATTACATTTAATATAAAGGTAGAACATATATCCTATAGATAATCCAGGATAATCTGACTTTAAATCTCCCATAGTCACAGTTACGAAAGGCATCCACTGCCCGACACACAGAAGCTGTAAATGAAGACACATGCAAAGTGGATACATTTTTTTTAAACGGACAATACCACTAAGATTGTGCATAACACATATAAAGCATTCAAAGGCCAATAATACTTCATTTATTATATATTGGTTCAATGTTGGGCCACATCTGGGTACGGCTGTGAATCGAACCATCTCAGATAGTAGGGCACAGATAGGTGATAAACGTCAGCTGCAGTCGTCAGACGACTATTTAAACTGTGGCAGTAAGAGGACATAAAAATTGATCTTAGCTCTTTTTTGTCCACAACATTAATCATCACAAGCTGCATAATAGCTCAACCTGAGCCCCTGACCCTCCTTTCCCCTATCCAACTCCAGGCTTTTAATTACGAATAATGAGAAATAAGAACCCACACCTGAACCACAGGCACAGCCAAACACTATGGCCCGACATGAAACATGAATAACACAGAAGACATGCTAATATAACATTAGGAGGCACAAACTATGATAAAGAGATTATACCGGGGATGGACCTGGAGACTGAGATCCGGAGGCACCATGGGACTAGGATGGGGCAGATAATGAGAAAGGGGGCAGGGGTATGAGGGCAGGTGGTGAATAAAGAGGAGTGGGGGAGGAAGGGCATAATCCAGCACTGTGTGCCCTTCCCTTATGAAAAAGGCCTGTCTGTTCCACTAGCAGTTTAAATAGAAATGGGAGAAATGAGTGGGGTGGGGGTGGTCTAACAAGGGGATCATGACAAGAGGAGAAAGTTGGCAATTTAGTGAAAAGCACAAACCCTCACAGTTCATATTCATGCTTGTAATGGGCTTAAGTGAGACTGAAAACCAGCCATTGTACCAAGACCAAACGTATTATTAGTAAAACCTCAACACAATAGTTAGGAGTGAGCATCTGTCAGTTGCAGCCGAGGAATGAGGCAGGTACAAAAACATCCAATACATAATTCCTATGCTACAAACTAAAGTATACATCAGAATACCAAAGCCAAGCTTACCCCAGCACAGAGGGAGAATGTACATCACAGATTGCAAATTCATTGACTAACGGTTGAATCGAGAGTCCACAAAACACTGTCAAGTGACACTGCCAGCAGCATCTCTAGAGCCTGAGAAAACAGAGGGACTTAAGGAATGTACGACAATGGTTTCAGCGTAATGTAAATCACTTAGGGTGTGGGGGGGAAGAAAATCACATAGCATTACTAAGCTGCCCCTGTGATGAAAACAAATGTCTGCTTCTGCTTATTAGATAAAACGGGAAGATAATGCACTGAACCATTAATTGTGTATAAACGTGTACTTTTGCCGTCAAAAAATAGCTGCAAACTGTCTGCAACTTCTCTTTGGTTTGCGGAGAAAAGAAGGTGGTGTTAACTGAAAAAGACCTGAGGCACATTGACTCACTAAGTCAGCAATAATTAGAATGTACCAAAAAAATGTGTGTATTTACGGGCCCCCTTCAGTCCTTTAGAAGCAAAATCTACTCAAAACCACTGTGTGACAGGAGTCTATCAGTTTCATCTAGACATGCTTTTTCTTTCCCTTCATATAATGGACACTCAGTTTCCCCCATCAGTGCCCATTTAATCACCAAAAACAAATCATTACTTCATTTGGCCATCACTTTCATTTCCACAGATGTCATCAAAATCTATACTTTACTTTTTGAGTTAAGATGCTCACAGACCTCCCAATCAAAGTGACCACCAGATGGCAGTGGAGGATAGTTTCAGACATCATCAGAAAGCAGCCTGTCCTCCATGTTGAGCCCATAACAAAAGTACTGTAGTCTTGAGGCACTGAGGCGACAAATGGGAGTGTAGACAACAGTGCGTAAAAAAAACAAAAGGCATGCATATACCTGCATGTGTGTAGTACCAATATGAGAAATACATAGAAAAAAAAAATATCACACTGTAAAAATAAAACAGGAATATCGCAATAAAGTAGTTGCACTTCTTAGTGTTTGTGGATACTAATGGACACGATATCGCAGATGTCATTTTATCATAATCTTTCATCCTCAGTCCTGGTGATGGGATTGTAATGTACAAAAAGTGCACAGGTGCATAAAGAATGGATATAAAGTCTCAGGATGTGGTAAATGCACTCTGACATTAGACACTTCTCACTTTTCTTGTTGAACCTACTTCCATTCTTACAAATCCATTTTACTCATGAGAATGGACAAAAGGCAAATAACCTGGATACAAATATTAGGTCCCTGTCTTGAGATGTTTGCCCTTAAATTTCAATAAACATGTCTTTTGGTTCAATAAAGTCAACAATCTATAATCCCCCCTTTCCATGACCGGTTGTCTCCCTCTTGCCTTGCTGCATTCAGTAGGGTAGAGGCACCACTACTTCCACATAGTTGTTGGGGAAGAATCCTGATTTTCCACGAATGGTTCCCTCAAACCAGTTCTCATCGATTTTGCTGATTAGTGTGATGATGTCACCCTCGCGGAAGCCCAGTTCGCTCTCGTTCTCCGGCTCAAAGTCATAAAGGGCTTTACAGCATGGCTCGGCTACAAAAAGAAAAGCAAAAAAATGAATTCTTTGAAATGAGCAGTTGTCCTTCAAAGACGAGATCATGAACACCAGTGATTTTCCAATGCGTTTCCCAGTAAGACTCTGGAATAGACCATAAAATGTAAGTTAATAAAACAGTTTAGTCATTAAGAGAGGTAAAGAGAATCCTTCTGAAGCTCAAGATCAAATTTGCATTTTATTTTATCAACTGGATATGCTGACAAAATAAAACAAGTCATGTGGTGATTTTTCTCAAGGTTCAGAAGTTTCAAGGAAAAGGTTGTCAGATACATACAATTCAGCACCAGGTTGCCCGATAGTTTAAAACAACAATAGACTTGCTATGGTTTGTATGTGTCTGCAGCCTTGATATGACAGTACTCCTCAAACTGACAAGCCCCACCTCGCTCTGGGATCCTGACAGACAGGACACACTGGACCCAACAAACACCTCTCAACAATGTTAGTGAAAAGTTGACACAGACATTAATGCAGCTCTCTGCCACACAGATGTACAACAAGAGTGAGTGACAGCAGAGAAACGGAGTAGGTTCTTTGTGTAAGTGACAGCTTCATCTATCCACTCACGTGGCCTGCTCTTGACGGAGTTCCTTTGGAAAGAAGGACCTTGATAATGTGCAGGGGCTGGTTAACGTCACAAAGGAAACACACATCAGTCTTGAGCATATTGACTTTGCCAATATTCCTACTTGGGTATAGGCCATAAACACACAAGCACACTGCCCTGACAAAATATTCAGAGGTAAATTTACCGGGTGAATAAGCTGGAGGACTGGTTGCAGAAGGTGAGTATCCTCCATTGGACTGGTCCAACTCCGCAAAGTCAAATTGTGGTCTAGGTTTGGGTGTGTATTCTTGTCTTGGACAGTTTTGAGCCTCAGTCACCCTGAATACGAAAGAAAGAAAGAAACCATTACCTCTGTGAGATGCAGCAATATAGATCCTATAAGGTCAAACAAAGATATATCAATCCAGCTTCCTGTGGGAAATACCACAGTTAACATCAAATATTTTGTTATTCCAAAATTAGAAATTGATATGACAGTACTCCTCACACTGACAAGCCCCACCTCGCTCTGGGATCCTGACAGACAGGACACACTGGAGTAACATGAATTGGACAGTGGTAAATAACATCTACAACTAAAAAATGAAAATGAATCATTTATTTTTAAAGCCCTGGATTGCAGATAAACACAACTTCCTATATATTTTGAAGCTTCTACTTTTGTCTGTTAACGTTTATCAAGCTAAGAGAAACATTTTTTTTTTCTTAAATAGTAGTCAAAAAAAACATTACAACATATATATATATTTCCCCCCACAAAACAATCACAATGTTTAAGAAAAATAAGTGATTTAAGCTGAGCATCCGTCACTGCTGTTGGTAATCAGATAGGTATGTATGAATAAATGGCTGAATCATACCACGTCACGAGCCAAAGGACACAGCCTCAACATATCAAAGGTATGTCATTTTTAAAAATAGACATTGTGCTGACCTTTTTTTCAGTCCATCAGAAAGATCATCCAGGACCTGCACAGCTTCTCTGTGGTACTGCAGCAGAGACTCCACAAAGGAGGACAGCTGACTCACCTGCTCCACCTACATGCACATAAAAATGATTTTAGCATGAGACCAAACCCAAAAACATGTCTTGATTCACATCACCTGGTTGAGTGCATTCCACTTCTATTTCTGCCACTTGCCATTCCTACTTCATTACAGAGTCATTATTGTTTATAAAAATAACATCACGCGGGATGCTCTGAAACACCTCATTAAGACATGCAAACACCTCACAGAACGGGTTTAGCTGGCTCACAAGACTGCAAGTCACTGTGGAAAAAAGGTTTGTCACCCGACACAGTGTACGTCCTCAAACTATTCTCCTCTGTCGTAAGTGATATCAGTGAGCGAGATAGTGGCGCAGCTGAGGCCCGAGACAATGACCCAAGAAATGAGTGGGAGAAGGAATAAGAAGGGATGAAAGTGTTACCACTCCTGAGTTGTTAAGACATCTTTGGTACTTTTATTATAAATAAAATTATTCACTATTATATTATTATTGCACAAGTAACTTTGCAACATAAAGCCTGCCCCACACTGGAGGATTTTAAAATCTCACTTGAGACCACAGACACAAAAAACGTTGTTTTCAATGTTTTAATCCTGAGAAATCACCGACTACACGATCCAGTCAACACGCAGAACCACAAACCTGGCGGTTAATCAAACAATTTCAGGGAGGAGATTCCAAGGATTTGGGACCTCACAGAAACTCACGTGATTTAACGTGACTTCAGAATATAAACAGAGTAGACATGGAGGCGGACTCTCTGCGTCGTCAGTTAATAGCTGTTGTGTGCTCGCGATGTTTTGTGCTGAGAAACGCAAAAAACTGTGGCTGAAGTCATGACTGAGAATCAACTTGGCTTGTACAAGTGATGGTTCTAAAACAAATACGCAACATCTGTTTCCTGGTCAGCTCACTCTCATTGGTTATTGTGGGGTTCTGCTCACGCCACAATCACTGTTCAGTCGTAAATATCAACATTTCTGAGTGTGTTTTATTACTCCTTTACTCTTAGTAAATATCACAGTTATTACAAACATTGGTGTACAAGGTTCAACATGCATGAATAATACTGTTGTAAGTGTATTTTCTACCTTGTATTATTATTATTATTATTATAATAAAGTCAGCTTATATGCAATTGTTAAATCACCATTTGAATGTGGTGCATTAAAAAAGTGTGGGACATCTGCAAAGCGAGGTTAATTGGGTTTTGACTACAGGCTACTCACATCTGTTTCCAGCAGGTTATGCATGGAGCTCTCAGCCATTTCTTTAGACTCATGGAATTTCTCCAGGGCCTGTCGGATCTCTTCATCTGGGATTTTACCTTGACGCTTCTTTTTATAGTCATAGTCCAGACGGCGGCTCTCAAGCTTCTTCAGGTGATGCTGAGGGGAAACGAAAAGTAAAGAATGAGAGGTGGATGAGCTCTACTTAAGTGTACAGTATTAAAGAGTTTTCACTTCCAGTGTTTGTAAAACACACATATACCACATCTTTGATTATACCTGAATGTCTTTGATGTCCCTCTCAGCGACAGACTGCAGTGGGTCAATAAAGTTCTGCTTCACGTCAATATCCAGAGAGTTTTTGACCTCACACATCCTCCTCATGCCCTCTCCTACCTCTATTAGAGCACCACCTACAGTACGCACACACAAAATCACTGACTTCAGAGATGGTAGGGCATTGTGAGGCATGTTAACAGTAATTATTATTTATGTAAAGAAAAAGAAAACATGAAAAACAATGAGTATATGTACTCTTTTTGTACCCATCGCCCCATCATATTATGTTTTAACTGGCCCATACTTTAAAAACATACACCATTACATTAATTTATACTGACACACACACTTACCAAAATTGGTGTTACCGCCCAAATCCTGTCCATATTTAATCATGCAATCTCCAAGGAGGCCCTCGGGCTGGGGGTAGCCCAGATTATTCTCCTGGCCACGCATTTTGGACATACCAGTGAGCATGGTAAGCTTAGCTCTCATTGCAGGGTTGGGCTGGATGTACTCTGATGTTTTATTCATGACTTCCACCATTGCTTTGCTGGTGATATCAGCTTTCTGGTGATACAGGTAGAGGAGAGAAAATGATTCCCAAGTGTGCTTTTGACACTATTAAAATGTGTTGAGCTATTAATTTGTGTTTCTTAAAGTGATATTAACACAAGATATTGCTCATCAACGTATAAATCATTTGTAAATAATTCACCCTTTCGAGGTCCCTGAAGTCTTCATCCAGTTTGGTTCCCTCTGCACCGCCGACTTTCTCACTCATCAACTGTGATGAAAAAGCAAACAGAGTACGGGTCAATTTAAATCCTGCCAGTTTATGCATTATGTTCTCTATCATTTCTGGTCTCCACAGAATAAGGTCATCTACGGAGATGAATTTCTGGAACAGAGGCTCGCACAAGGACACTTTTGCAGTGCAGTGTTTTACTGGCAAATCAATCTGATCATTGTCATTAGAAATTCCCAGCTGGTTGAAACATTTTCCATAATTTTATTTGTCAAGGAATAAGGAATATAAGCCCAAGGAATTTCCCATGTATTCATGTCCATGGAATCACGGCTGTAAATAGAGCCTACAGCTTTCTCTTTTCCATCAGACCAGCACACACACAGCAGTTTCCATCACTACACCCACATTCATGGATACTTTTACTAAACACATGTTACCGTCATCTTACTCTCACTCACAAATTCTTATTGTTACTAACACATGGCACATATATACTGTACTTTGACAGACTTAAGTCCTGTGCATGTGGCTGGCAGGCCGTACAGAGACTAGTTCTGTAAGTACTTCCTATACATGCATTCTCTTTTGGTTAAACTTGGTGCAGCTATCAGAAATACATAACAATTAAAACTCAGACAAGATGGGTTGATCAATACAGTATCTGGTTTATAGAACACACAGGCCTGGCAAAATTGAAACACTGGTTTATTTGAATAGAATTCAGTCCAACTGCTTTTTAATTAGATTGAACAAATCTCTCTCAACAATACGATGTTGTGTAGATGTGGGAAAAAAAAAACACCCTTTTCACCACATCTGGTTTCATAACTGGAAACAAATGTTTTTGTTCAGCACACCTACCAGACCTGCCCGTCTCAGACAGACTAGGTTAGATAATGTATATGGAAACTTTTTTGAAAGCCATAACTATGCATGCAGTGTGGTAAATGGATACAGCATTGGATCTGGTAAAACATTGCTGGGAACTGAGGTGC
Source organism: Solea senegalensis (assembly GCF_019176455.1). Lineage (NCBI taxonomy): Eukaryota > Metazoa > Chordata > Actinopteri > Pleuronectiformes > Soleidae > Solea > Solea senegalensis. The sequence continues at coordinate 10,226,921 of NC_058021.1, forward strand.
TTGCCTTGTCAAACCAAAACCTTTGCCCAATTATGTCTTTAAAGACATAATTGGTTTAAAAAAAAAATTACTTTTTTATGCCCATTCAAAATGTAATAAATTTCATTATATTTTTATGACAAGAACCCTGTTAAGTAACTGAACTTAGACAACTTATTATCCACCCTCCACCTTGCCTTATTTCTTTCATGGCATCAATGAGAGTGTGCAACACTTGTAGGTCAGAGGTTGGCTAAAGAAAGGCAAAGTGTTTAGCATATGAATCATACATTTATTGTACTAGAGTTCCAATGTTTTAAGTATTCATGGTGGGGTTTGCCCAGTATTACATCCATAATCAGTTTTCTGATAAGGAATTAAGATTTAAGATCCTTCTAAATGCCAGATATCAGTGCATTCACACAAAAATGTGTTATTTCTGCTTTACAGTCAATGTAATCACTATATCCGTCTTGAGGTTTACATGGGAACTGGAAGCTGGTTTGGGCAGAGTACTCACATAGACAGGATTCCATTACCCACAATCAGGCACACACCCACTGAGCGAAAACTCACTTCAACACAACATGTTTAGGGAAATATAATTTTATTTAAAAATTGAAAATAAGATTCAATCTTTACTAGAGTTTTACATAAAGAGATAATATCTGCGTCTTATTGACATTGTAGATATATAGTTTTTTGTGGGTCAGACCATTGAAAAAGAGATGTTTAAATAGCAACTAGACGAGGTGGTGGTCACGTCACCTGAGTTAAACACTTGAAATCACAGTTGTTACTAAGAGATTAGAGTTGCCGGGTTGGAGCAGTAATGTCACCAGAACACACGAGCCACTTTGTTTTTAGTGTTTTGAAAACTCCATAGATAACACACAAGGACACCACTTTGGAAAGAGGGCATGAAATCAACGCCGACTTCACAACATAGCAAGTCGAAAACAAACGCCAGCCACACACACACACTTCTGCAGCATTAGTAACATTAGCCGATTTAAACGTCAATCTTGTAAATTGGCTTCGACAAGCCTGACAACAAAGCTAACGACACGTACCCAACATGCTTCAAAATCCAATCAATTATAGCGGAATACATAGTTATTAACAACTGAAAGTACTACTGTACCAGTCCTCTGTATATTTGTCAGGGGTTAACAGTAAGCTAACCTGTTGACAATTATTCGATATAATAACCACCATAACTATTTGTGTTCTCACGAACACACTTGCACATTGCAGTGTTTAACCAAGAAAACAAGTGTTAGCCAAGTTCATAACGTCTTCCAGCTATCTCGAAACTAGCGCAGTCAACGTAACTACAGCTAGCTTCTAGGCTATCCCGGCTAACGTCAGAAAAGTAGCGCGTTTACCTGGCTCGCTTTGTAAAACTGCTTCTTAAACCCCGCGACGGACATCTTGCCCCGTCAAAGTTGCCTCCTGTACGTCGACGTGGAGATGTGCGTGTTTAAAACAGCTGCAGTGAGTTTGTAGTTTACGGGGGGAAACAGCAGCAACACGTCTGAAAACTTTGCACCGTGAATATGAAACTTGCTAGGCAACCACAATTTCCTGGCCCCAGCTCAAAGTGGGAGGCTCCATCCTGGTAAATAATAAAATGGGTCAACACGCCCAGGTTTGCACAGCTATTCTTCTTAGGACCCCGCATTGATTCATTCAGCAGCATAAACGACCTTAACCATAACTTAACAATAACCCTTATCTTAACCTAACCACGAATGCAATCTTAGTTAACCAGTCCTTCAGAAATGAAGTTCTGCCTCGGGGACCAGGTTTTGGTCCCCATGAGGGCTACTTTTCCTGTCAAAGTCAATGTTTATGTCAGAAAAGGAACTAAAGAAGCACCACAGCACGTTTTCTTTAGAACCACGGTTCTCAAATTGTGGTACGTGTACCACCAGTGGTACATAAGCTTTCTTTAATTGTACTTGGAGGAAAAGTACTGGAGTGGAAATACTGTTTGGGGTGTATAGAAAATGAAACAAAAACAAATAATAACAATAAATGAAATAATAATAATTAGTGTCACCTTATCTCTTGCTCCATCTTACTCTATACCAGTGTGTGAAGTATGTGAGGAAGAGGATGATGATGAGAGAGAAAATGATCTTATTGGGAATAAATCTGCTCCCTGTAGCTGACTTTACTTGGCCTATTTACACCACAGTATTTTAACGTTAGTGATAATGTTGTTACTTTAAGAGCTCAATATTTTCTCAGGTGGTACTTGATATAAAAGGTGTGACAACCACTGCTTTAGCCCCTTACCCTAACCTTTATCAAATCAAAGTCTTTGATTTATCAAAGTGACTTTGTAGAACTGCTACAATGTCCACACATTAAGTGAGCAACACTTACATTATCTGCGAATGAGGAGCAATGGTGGCTGCATTCCTTGCTCAGGGACACCCCATCCCTTGACCTCTCTGGGTGTGTGAACCGGCAACCCTTTAGTTACAAGCCAAATTCACTTCCACTTGGCCATGTGTTGCCAAATCATCTGATAATTAAAAAGTGCCAATCAATTTTGACATTAATAGACTTGTGTAGACAGTAAAGGCATACGGCATATAGTACGATCAGAAGATTTTGGAGAGCTAATTAGTTCATAAATTATACATATGGATTCATCAACAGGTTTTCTTTAAATAAAACTCAAGCATTCCAAAGAAAAAGAAACAATTTATTACATTCTTAAAACCACACATACCATACAAGGTATCCCATTGGACAATATAGTATATCGAGCTGTGTGACTCAAGTTACTTTTGGACTAGTAATATACCTCTTGCACATTTTGTCAAACAGAGAGAAGGAAGACAAACATTTTTTGTTTGTACATTTCCCAATCTTTCTTGAATAAAAGAAAATAGATCACAGATTTTACAAGACATAGGTGGAGAAACATAAAGAAAGAGGTGGATAAACGGCGGACAAATCAATTAAAATCACAGCAAAATAAACATTAGCCCCAATAATGAAATCCTTTTTGAACTCTAACTGATTCATTTTAATTTTTTTTGTTTCTTAAATGTAATGTTACAATATCGGGACAAACGGAAAGGGCTTTGACACTTTGTAACATTCACAAAAATAGAACTTACATCCACAGTGATCATGGTTACGGGTCTCATCTTAGGTGCAAAGGTGTGAGGAGTACAAGGTTAAAAGATGACACTGGTAATAAAAGGGTCAAGAGATTACAGCTGGCTCCCTGAGTGGCAAACAGCATGTCCTCAGACTCTGCTCAAGAACTTCACAGTTACCCAAGTCAAACCATATCATTATCTCAAAGCATAACAAAAAGTGTGTTATTTATGTACATGATTAAAAAAAACAAAACTGTTTTGGGTGACACCTTGTGAGAGATGAGGAATCAAAACGAAAACAAAAATAATAAAAACAGACTGAAAACTGTTGAGTCTTACTGGCATTGAGGCCCAACTCAGGGGGCAGCTGGTAGCTCTGTCTGACCTTAGACTCGTGTCCAGTGAGAAAGAGGAAAGTTTAAGTGCATGGTATTCAGTCAAGTGCTGGGTTTTGGACTAAAGGAGAAAGGAACAGCAAATGTACAAAATAATACAGTTGCTCCAACCAGCAAGGTGGGCTTATGATACATATAATGGACCATTGTTGTTCCGGCTTTAAACCAACCAACATCATGAGTGAAAGATAATGGTATCACACCTGTTCTTCTGACTGCTGGTTAGAAAGGGCAGACTCGGTGTGTCCCCTTTTATTCTAGAGTTCATGAAGTCATCTTTCGCACTGTTTTCGTCTTTCCTTAGTGTCCCGTTTGTCCAGGGGAAGCAGCCAAAGTGCAAACTGAAAGCTCTCACTTTAAATGCAAGACATCCGCAATGTTTTTTGTTTTTTGCCCTTGTCCGGGCAACCCTGCATCCCCTGCTGTGTCGCATATGCAACAAGTGTCCACCCATCATCACTCGTGTGACGACTGCAACCTAATTGCCGTTGGGGCAAGAGTCATTGCCACAGAAACCTGAGAGTATTTGTCATGAGAGGGAAAATAGTCAAGAAAAAGATTGGCTATAGTTGGCTATCCTTCCACCCCTGTCTTTTTCTCCTCCTCTACATCATACTATCCACTCTTCTCTCTCTACCTTTCACTCTCTTGATTGAACTGAACTCACGTCCTACCTCCATATACTTATATAATCGTCTATTTACATTCTTATTTAAAATAGTTGTTTATAAATGTGTATATAAATTAAAGATAAATTTTAATCTTGTCTTGTCTCTAAGTGGCATTTACAAGGAAAGGGGTGTGTGGGACTGAGGTTTCTCATTGCGATACAAGAGCCTACAAAAAGGCAGCACCGAACACCGTCTATCTGTGTGTGAAAGTGGTTTGCAGCTGATGGAGTTCAGCCTAAGCCATGAGTCATAGTATGTCCGCGTGTTTCTTGTTATGACTCATGGTCTTGGTCCCTAAGTGATGGTCAGATATTGTGTGTGGATACAAATGTGAACCATACTCACATATTGTAAAGTGAGTGAAGTATGGACTGAAAGCTGTGTTAACAGTGAGACCTGTCCATGAATATGACTTTGTTCTAACACTGCGTGTCTGCGTGAGTGGCAGGGACATACATTCACTCTTGTTGCGTTGTGGCTTGTGCATTGGTGCTTATCAATAAAGTACATTCATAACTGTTTGGGTGATCCACAGTGGATCCGATCTTTAACAAGTGCAAGAGCTTGGGAGCTGTTACATGCAAAGTGGGCTGTGTGTTATTATTACAGTGCCCATCCGCGCGCTGTTAATGCTACAATATGGCGAGGACTATGAGCATGTGCAGTGTAAGGTGCTTTGCCTGCTGGGAACGTGGAGGACTACTTTGGGATCATTGGAGTGTTACAAGTCCTGGATTGTCTCTTAACTGTGCTGGTTGTTGAGCTTGAACATCTCTATCCTTCTTTTTGTCTCTCCTTTTGCTTCCCTACCTCTTAATAAACTCCATCTCTCTTGTCTTGTTTATCTGTCTAACTGTTGGTGGAGTCGGGCAGAGACATGTCACTGCCAAAAACTTCCCGGTACAGTGGCGGGAAACTGTAGGCGGTCTCTGGGTGGACCAAACGGAAAAACTCCAGTTTGTCGACGTGGAGGTTACAGATTGACCTCATCATTGGCAGCTTGGACATCATCTGTGGGGAAAGAGGCAATTCGATTATAAAAAGGTACATTTCCATGTTTATTACAAAACTATACTGTGTTACAGAAGAATTATGACTGCTAGGGCTGAATAATATGGAGGGAATACCTAATTGTGCTTTTTCCTGACAGGTATTGTGATTTGATTTGTGGTATACCTTTGTAAAAGTGAGCTTTTGTCAAATATTCATTGGATAATGAATTTAAAATAAAATTACCAAACAAATTTAAACAAATTAAAAGATCAGTGTGTAGGATTTAGCAGCATCTAGGGGTGAAGTTTGCATCTTGCAGCCAAATGAATCCTCCATGGAAGAGAAAGGGTTCTTATCAAATTCCTGCCCCCAAAATTCTACACATTGATCCTTTAATGACCTATTTTCTAATGAAAGGTTTAGAACATCAAGATATGAATTGTTTCCAACATGTATGTATTCATTCATTTTGTATTTGCAGAGAACACGCAGCCCTAGTGACTGATTTTCTGTACCTTGTCCAGTTTCTCGTCAGAAGCGCCACTCTTTTGTAGACTATGCTGCAGAGCCAGGTAGACTTTCTCCTGAAGTTTCTGAACCTTTTGTCCTTCTGTCAGCCAGTGTCGTTCTACAGGAGAGAAATCATGAAGCCTTCAAATACAATTTCTCCTGAAGTACCTTTAGGATTTGTACGACTCTAAACCTTGTCAACCTTGTAAGTAGAGAACCATCAGTTAAATAATATGCAATAATAACCTGAAAACATGTGACCCCTACCTTTCAATAATTATGTTAAAAATAGACAAGCTACTTGCTCTTGAATGTCAGTGTGACTGTCGTGGGCAAGGACAGAGCAGCTCTGCTATCATTCTGCGGGATAATTAGTGCTCTCTATCTGTTTTACGAAAGTGTTTGTGAGTGACAAAGGGAAGTGGAAGAATAATCACCAGGTGATAGAAGTACAGCAGCGCTAAACAAAGCCATCTCTTCATCAGACAGCTGTAGATGGCAGAGTCCTTTTCCAAGGTCAAACACTGCGCTGACCAGGTCATCACAACCTACACAAATGGAGATGACATTTTGATTAACGGTCAATCTACAGCGACCTACAGGGAGCATGATTTTCCATCTTACATAAGGTGTAATAAACATAGCTATTTTAAAGTTATCCAAATCTTTTACAGATCACATCGTCACATTACCACCTGATACTCACCGAGCGCTTTGAAGAGCTGAGGTGCAGCGAACTTCCCGTTGAAGAAAATGGTGCTGTTGTTGACGTTGAACGCTCGGCACATACGAATCAGCAGGACTTCCAGGCAGCCTGAGAGGTCAGCCACAGACAGAGGTTAAGATATGGAGAGATGTATAGATGAGCAGGGACAGAGAAGGTCCAAGATACTCCAGCATGCTCAAAACACACAACAAACTATAAATCATTTTGACCCAAATTGGCACACAGCATATATATATTTTTGAACCATTTAAAAATAAATTTAGAACTTAAAAAGGTTACAAGTTACAGAGTAAACAAATGTAGAGAGGTAGACAATTCTGGCTAATTTTGATTCCATTTTTCTCCCGTGTGAGTTGGACACACTGTGTTAATTAAGGAACAAGTATTGTTTGGAATATTTTAGACTGTGCACTGACCTGCTTTCAGCAATATAATCTGATCATTCTGGCACAGGTCCATGAAGCCTGCAATGCGTTTGGCAAACTCCACCACATACTGGATGGCGTTAGTGATGTGGTGGGCACAGTCCTGCCACATCCACTCAGCTGACTGAACCGGTGACATAAGCCAAAAAAAGACGACATAATCAGTTCACTGACTAAGCAGAAAACAATAACATTTGTTATTCCAGTTACATAAATAAAACTACTGATTGGAAAATTGGAAAACAAATATTCTATTTAAAGGGCCACTTCCCCCAAAAACATTTTGCAAAGATAAATGTGTTATTTGATCATCAGACAGTGGATCTAAAATGTATGTTGCATTTCCCCAACAACAGAGGAAGTTGAGGCTGTAAAAAAAAAAAAAAAGAATAAAATGGACAAAAAGTTGATGTTAAAGTCACTTCCTTCAAAGAAAATGAACGCCCTACACTGTTTACTGTGTTTCTGTCAAGTTTTATGAGTAAAAGACCTGGAAATGCCAACGCTGACAGCCGAGTTTAGGCTGATACTGAGTTAATGTGGTCTTCTGTTTTAGGTTTTAGGTAGAGTCTGTGTGTTACTGTATGTACCTTGTTCTGAAAAGCACGGGTTTCCTCAGGTGTGTATTGTACCCAGGTGAATCTCTTCATGTCTTCGGCACTGTGCTGACACGTCTCCAGGTGAGACTTCACAATACTCTGAGTGATGCGCTCTGGAACGAAATGAACACACACACACACACACATTAAAGCAATTTGACAAGAGTGAGAGAGACAGTTGAACATCAACATGGCTGTGACATCTTATTTTTTAGATTTAGTATCTTCTCCAATTCCTTGATGCATTATATCAAGCAGCCAAAATATTTACTGACTGCATCTCTAAAAAGTGCCCAAAGCCTTTTTGCAGTTGTTGCCAGCATCGATTAATAATAAATTTGAGGTCCCGAGAGATGCCATTTCTGAAAATGCCATAGCTTTGTTATCTCTTTAAATACCACTTCATCATCATCGCTTCCTTCACCTGCCCCCCAAATTTAAATTTCAAGTAAAAAAGTATCTCAGTGTTGCATCACCAGTGCATTCATACCCATAATGCCCAGACTACACTCTTGGCTATAGTGGGTTTAATATGCATTATTATTATGCATTGGGGACAAATGCAAATTGCTGTTATAATAAACTAAACACTCACAGTAAATAGTTTATGATGAAAGGATTTATTGTCCCTGAAGTCAGTTTTAATATGAATCATTTTTAAAGAAGAGTGAGGTTTGCATTAAATGTAGGACGTGAAAAAGGAGACCATACTCATATTGTGGCCTGATTAAGTTGCTTACGGGCATTGTAATATTGTCTGTGACACTGTTTACATAAGGGGTGATTAAGAGAGAATGATCTGATGATGCCTTGTTAGCACTCACCAAGGTCTGTTATTGAGCAGTCATCAGGCAGATGGTCCAGCAGCACATGTGTGTGTCCCAGCAGAGAGTGTGTGTGAGAGTGTGTATGCAAGAGCTGTATCCCTTTGCTGTCCGTCCCATCCATTAGAGTCTGCTGCGGGGAATTCTGATTGGACAAGGACGAGGAGGTAGAAGAGGACGATGAGTTGGAGGTGTTTCCAGCGCTGGCTCCTCCGCCGAGCAGCTCCAGGCTGCAGTACTCGCTGGCCTCCTCGGGGGTCAGTGGCAGGTCAAATAGGTCAGGTAGTGCAGCAATGTCATCGAGGTCACTGAGGGCCGAGCTGGAGCGCCCGCTGCTGTAGGACCTGCTCAGACCCTCCTCACCATCCTCCCCACGACCGGCACAGCCTCCATCCTCCCTGGGTAAGGACAGAGCTGTAGAGCCCTCTCCTCCCGAGCCCACACACTCCTGGGACTTCTGGTGCTTCTGCACTTCAGCATAGAGGCTGTCACGCTGCTTCTTGGACATACGACCAAACTTTACAGCTGTACAGAGGAAATACATTTGATTACAGTCTGCAATGTCCATTGTTATTGGGTGCGCACTTTGACTGACAAAAAAAATCCATCTGCAACTGGGAGAACGACCTTGTCCAAGAGCTCCGTTTGAGCTGTGGAGTAGTAGCGTGGTATGTGGTTGGCTTGCACTTGTGTGGAATATATGCATAACGTGATTAGACTGGTCTACACTTGTGCTGCTGCTTTAAATGCTTTAAACGTCTACTGCCCACCACACAAGCAAAGCGAAGCAATGCACCCACAATGCAGTTCGGCAACACAAGAAACCTTTATCCCGTTAATCTGTTAAACCATTAAACCACTAAATGATCAGAACAATAGAATTAAATTCTGAAGCTGTTGATGAAAACATTTGAAAAAAACGGACATTTGTTTTTATTTACATGTTTAATTAAACATTCTAGGGAATTGCATTTGTCTGTTGCCATACCTTTAAAAAACCCTTAATATCTATAGCTCTTCCCTGAACTCTAAGATATTCTTGTCTCACTTAGGTTCCTTCTGTCACCTTATCCACAAGTACTGTATGTTCCAGGCCTGGCATAATGACAGCTCTTCAGCCCTTCAGGCCCTTCATACATATATGTATAATTTGTTTTGGTGTCCCCAATTGCATCAGCTAAAGTGGAACATCCCTGCACCCACACACACACACTGGTTTCCATGACTTCAGAGGACATTACATTGACATAAGGAATATCACGTACACACACACAGAGTTGCTCTGAATAATTACATCTAAGTCACACAAGTAAATGACATGAGGTAAAGGAGAAGTGTAAAGTGATTTCAGTGCGTTCTTAGTGCGTTTACCATCTCTGCTCATGCCCAAAGCCAGACACTTCTGTAGACGACAGTGTTGGCAGCGGTTGCGGTTAGTTCGGTCGATTAGGCAGTTCCTCTGGCGGGAGCAAGAGTATATGGCGTTATTCTGCTGGCTGCGGCGAAAGAAACCCTGGGATACAAAAGCACACACACACACAAATATTGTAAATGCACATCTATAATGAAATAGCTTGATTAAGGCTACATCCATACTATGATATTTTCATATGTGTTTTCAGATAAAAAACAATCTGCAACCAGAAACAAAAATGGTAAAAATTTAAAGCAATACTTCACCGATTTGCATTTAGCTTTGTATTACTAGAATAGGAGTAGTTAGCTTCCTAACTTTGTTTTTTGGGGCTCTAAATGCCAGAACAGACTTTATGCATTTTTAACTGAAAATGGATGTAGCCTAAATGTCTGCATTTCTTCCTCCTCACCTTGCAACCTTCACAGGTGATGACGCCATAGTGGATTCCTGAGGACTTGTCCCCACAGATCTTACAGGGGATGACCTCGATCTGAGCTGCAGAAACAAAAAAAAAAACAAAAAAACAAGAGCGGTGATGAAAGAGGTCAGAAAACTCTTGGCTTCAAGTCAGCATCTGCCTTGTGAAGTAAAGCAGTGGCAACAAATGGCTTGCATGACAAAACTAAGTCACTCTGTGGAATGCTGCCAAAATATATTAATATACAACTACACACAGTCATTCGAACATGACATGGTCATTCAGACATCTCACACTTTCACATAAGCCCTTACATGACATTTAGTCGGACTTTACTGATTAGATCCAAGATTTAAAATGTACTGTTCTGTACAACTTGATCAAAGCCCTGACTGATTTGAGTCATATTTATTAGTCTGGTTGAGAGAAGAGTTTAAAGTAGGGAACTTTTTTGTCTGTGGTATTTACAGGGGCCTCTTTCTGGTGATGTATTCATATTTGACATGCTGTTACGTGCAAGTAACAAGTAAACAAACATCTATTCAATGCACAGCAATGTCAGCTATACAGAAATTAAATCTGTCAAATCCTGCTGTTAAATATTGTTTGATATTCAGTGTGAGTTGTAAAAGAAATTCTTTATAACCTTCTTTATATATGTGGCACACCCAAGGCCTTTATCATAACCACCCTTTTAGTTTCTTAATTTTGCCCCCCCCCTCCAGTGAATCAGTTCAGGCACAGTTTTTGTCAATCTCTCTGTTGTTGGCCATTGATGCTGCATAATACTCCAGTTTTACACTTGGTGAACCTTACAGTTGGTCCTTTGTATCTCCTGCAGTTCTTGAAAAGGTTCCCCGTGCCTTTATCTCGTCACAGTCAGACGACCCTATCTCCATGTACCCTAAAGGCCGAAAAAAGGCTATTTTCTGTCACCATCTGATACAATATGTGTTGACAATAAGAGTTTTGTGTCTCTGAGCCTTTGAATTTCAAATCTGAATTCGCATTGTATTGAGTGTTGCAGGCATCTATAGCAACAGTTCAGTCTTTATTGTTACAAACATGCTTAATTTCCTGGAGTGATCACATCTTTCACAAAATCCTGTTCTTCTTCTTTAATATTTTTGCTCCCATCTACCAGTAATTGTTTTGTCCTTCCTCATTTTTCAGAGTGCGTTATAATCTCTGAACCGTTCCGTGTTTTTTGGTACAACACACTGTTTTGATTACACATAATCATTGAATTGTTTTTCTATTAAGGCAGACAAACGGCGTCACAATAAGACGTGGAGAAGTCAACTTGTCCTGGACTGTTTGTCTGCACCCTGCGAGTGGGCCCCATCAGGGAACAGAGTACACAACAGATAGAGAATCACATGATGTTTGCACATATGACAAACACACAAAAGGCTCCTTCTTTCTTGTTCCAAGAAAAAACACACAACAGCAGCAGCAGCAGCGATATCGTAAGACACATGCCTCTCGCCTGTTTGTGTAATCTTTATGCTAATTTCTCAAATCTGTATTTGCAGCTCCTCTGTGCCGCTGGAATGGCGTGCGGAAAACCACTTACAGATCGAGACACTTGGAAAACACAACTTTCCACCTCCTTTTTCCCCTTTAATGGCACGGTCGGCTGTCTCTTCCCTAAAACTGTTACTTAAATACTCCAACTGATCTGGGCAGCTGCAGGCATGCAATGGAAAAATATCCCCCCCCTTCCTCTCAGGTTCCCCTCCACCCCTCCCTCCCACATCACTGGATTATATAACTCTCGTCTGTGAGCATTCTTCACAACACTCATTCAGAGCTCACTCTAGCAACACCGAGACCCTGCCCTGCTCAGACTCGCTCTTTCCCACTGGTTAAGCGCTCTTCTAGCCTCTTTGTTATTGGCCGAGTCGCTCGTCACTCGGGCGCTGTAGCCTGTCAGCTCATGTGGACATTCTGTCCTACTGACACACTTTCCCACTGCAGGGGGAGAGGGAGGAGGGAGGAAGGCGCAATCCCGGCTCTCCGCAGACCAGTTTAAGGTGGAACTGAACAATGCTCACTAAGACTTCCCCTATAAAACATTTCCCTGAAGGCTCATAACTGGCGTATGAAAATTGGCTATGTTACATAATAGCAAAGTTAACAAAGAACGGCCAGGATAATGACAGCGGGAAAAACTGCTCTTACCAGTTGAGTCATTACAAAAGGCAGACTTTCCATTAATCAGTTTCTGCATAAACTGATGATGTGTGATGATCAATCATTGTTTCAACCATCTCATAGTTGGAAAACCAGATTTCATTTCATTTCGACTGTAACAGCCCTGACTTCACCTGGCTACAGTCCACTCAACGAAGACAAACTGCACATTTAATTTTCAACTATTCAACCCCCACTCCTCTCTTTGACATTGAGCTTCTGCTTCAACTCCTTCTATTCTTGTCCGGTGCTGAGAGCCAGATTTACACAGATGCCCAGCCACCCACCCCAGTTGCTACAACCACATAAACATGCTTCCTCACTCCTCTTCGCTGAGTCTCCGCAGACATCCCATACACAAGCCAGACACTGTGCACCCAGATCCATCTCCCTAATGTTCCATTAATGTCATTAGAGTGTTGATAACCAGATAAGTGAAAAAATGATCACGCCCTTGAGCCAATTATCCACATACAGACAATTAATAAGCACAGAACATTACACTGAATGTAGAACAGCCACAATTAAACGATTATTAAGCGATTACTAAATGAATCGGCAACTATTTGGATAATCTGTTAACTGGTTTGAGTGTTTTCTAACAAGATCGCTTGTTTCTTTGCTCCATATAACAAAAAGATAATTTAAATGGAATAATCTTTGGACAAAGGAGTGTGGACACAAGAAGACATTTGAGGTTTGGGAACACAGAGCAACATTTTAACATTTTAAAGATAAAACAATGAATCGCTTAATCCAGAAAATAATCAGCAGATTCATTGCTTCTGAAAATAATAATTAGTTGCAGCCCAATTGATGAAAATGAGGCCACAATTAAAAATGATTTCAGTTACTGAACAGTCTTATCCATTATTTTCTTGATTAATTAACTGTTTCCTCTAAAGAAATACCAGAAAATAGTGAAAACAGTCAATATAACTATCAAATTGAGGTGATAACATAACATATTTACTGTCTTATGTATTCAATTAAGCATTAACCCGACTATAAAAAAGTATGCACATCTGAGAAGCTGAAACCAGTATAGTTCCTGTATTTGTATTTTCAAAAAAAGAAAAGGTTTTGATTTGAATTGATTCATTGGTTGATTCATCTACAAAAATGTATATTACCCAAGTGTAGGAAATTCAACAACAGCAGGAGCCACACAAATGTTAAAGCAACATTTACTTTTAACCCTAAATATCATTGATGACCTGTGCTTAGGCTCCAGTCTGAGGCATGTGACCTTTAACTCCCCAGAGAGAGAGAGAGAGAGAGCTGTTACTCCACAAAAATCCAAACATTTTTGCGATATTTTTACACAAAGACTACAGGCAGCACTCAACATTCCTCATCCACCGGCACATTAACTCGACGTGTCAGCAGGAAATACAGTTTGTGAAGTGTAAATACACAAACAACAAACAAAGGAAGGTGTTGTGGCAGGAGGACAACAGCAGCAGCATGTGGCACACCCAAGCCTACAGTTTTTCAATATGTAAACCAGGAACCGACATTTTACGAGCTCAGCTACAAACATACTGGGCCCCAGCGTGTTTATCAGCTAAATGTGTAACCGTCTTATCTCTGAAAGCCTAATTCAGAAGGGGTAGGGCAGGGAGAGGAGGAGGAAAAATCACTGGCTTTGTGCTTCTAACACTTCAATTCTATGTATCTAAAAAACTGTCAGTAAATCCAGAACAAGACCCCTCCTCTCAAACAGTCAGTGTGTCCGTAGTGTGACAAAGAGGGAAAAATAATTGTTGGCAGGATCCTGCACACATCACTTCTCCCATTTCAATGTTACACACAGTTTTAACCAACTACAGGTTGTTTGTCTTTGCTCAATTCACGAAGACGCATACGTGACTGAGGGCTCAGCAGCATCTTTAAACAAGACTCATGAGAAGACAGACAGTGAGAAGGGAGCTGAGACATTGTGTCCTCGATCTCTGTACATATTAGCAATGCTGAAGCACCTGTTGTGTCACATCTCACAGGTGTGCGCATACAGCACAGCACAGAGCTGTTTCAAGACAATCCACAGTGTTAACAACCTTTCAGTACAGGAATGTTTTTTTCCTGCACATGGTTTGAATTTTTTTTTTTTAAATGTCCATATTATTTGATTTAGTCTGTTTACACCGCGTCTGTCTGACTGAAGCCAAAACAGCAACCGGCCATGTTGATTACATTTTAAACCTCCGTGCACGTCATCCATGTATCACAACTATTTTCACGTTACTCTCTGACGATGATCATACTTGAAACAGTGTTGAGACTCGACACTAAGTGCATATATACAGTCGGGCAGTTTTAATCCCAGTGTATTCAAATCTATTGGCTCTATTTTAAAATATGCAAATACCAGTGGCCGCCGAGGCGAGGCCCACAACAGGGGTTCTGAACAAAGCTAAGAATTTCCATAGGCCTCCTGTCATGTGTGCCCATGTATGTGTGAGTCTCATGATCCTCTGCCATGTTTACGCACAGTAAACAAAGTGAAGTCTTCTATGCAGAAGATCAGAGGATGCTCTGGAGCTCAAGACAGACGTCTGTCAACACGTCAGGACACGCGTAATGACTCAACAATTTGAAGGAAGATCTTAAATGTACATAAACATAAGCATGTTCAAACCAGGACACAAATGCTGACACTGTTCTAGCTGAGTGAATAACCTATATTTTCAGCGCTAAGTAGTAAGAAATAAGAAATGGCTGGAGCTTGTTTACCTTTGGACATCCTGACAGAGAGGCCACCAGAGGCCCCTCTGCTTCCCCCTCCTTCCCTCTTACTCCTTCCTTTGCCTTTTCAGTGCAAAGATTAACACATGCACACACACCAAAAAACTTCATCTCCTTTTCTGAAACTAACCAAATAAATAAATACGTTTTGTGTGAGGCTACATTTGAACTATTCTGATGGTCACATTACCAATTGGCCAATCCTATCTAATTCCTGTTTATGACGAGTTAGAAGAGTGTTGGGTTTCACGGGCTGTAAACAAACCTGCTTTGCCCGTCGCCTGATTTTCATTCAAATGCACAAGTAAAAACGAAATGCAAATTTTATGTTTTCATCCACCGCTGTTGCGTGATGATTTTGAGGTAGTATACCTAAATAAGCAGTAGGTGGTGCTTAATGTAAAGTGTGTTTCACCACAGAAGAAGGATAAGGAGGTGTAAACTGATTAAAACTTTGGGTACAAAGTCACGTTTTGTGGCTGTTTTATTAAAGCTCAAGTGAGTAAAGTTTAGGTGGGTTTACTGGCAGAAATGCAATATACTGCTGTATATGGCCTAAAGATAGTAATTACAATTTTCAATATATAATGTCAGATAACTGAGGATTTTGAACATTTTGTCCCTGAGTAAAAGCTGGAAACCAGTTAATTATGGTTTTAAACTTCTTTGTGAACATTCAAACAACACGTTAAACAGAGAAACAAATGTGAGGCAAAACAGTTCATAGCATTAATGTGTTGTTTGTTTGCACAGTATATAAACACTTCCCTATATATTGAACCATAGTTGCAATGATATTGAAGAAAATGATATCATGGTAACAGTGAATTGCAAAAGTCTTAGACGGTTAGATTTGTTATTTTAGAAATTCTATAATACAGAATAATCATTTCTCCGTCACTTTTTTGGAACACGGGAAAATACGGGGACAATATATGCAGTTTTAAAGGGTAACTAAGCCCCTTTCTTCTGAGGCTAACACACAATGTCTGTTTTGAAAAATGCCAAGAAGTGGGCTGAGAGCTAAGTGAGGGAAAGTGGTGGTGGTGGGGGAGGGGGGGCTTCGTTGGCTGGTGTTGAATTTGACACCTGTTGAAGCTGAGTGGAAAATTCCCTACACAGGTGCTCAGTGAGATGAGCCTGTCACTCACTTTTCCACTTTACAGTTCTAGCACTACTTGGCTCGGCACGGCTCGATTCTACCCAGTCTGGGTACTTTTTTGGCTGTGACGACTCCTTAACATGGGCAGGGTCGTCACAGCATGGCTGCAAAATAAATGCTGTGACGAGCAAAGCAGTTGTTTTCAGTGTAACTGAATCATTAGAATCTTTTCATTAAAAAAAGATTACTTCAGTACTTCCTGCATGACCAGCGCAAAGACTCTCACACGATCACTGAACTTAAATAGGGCCTGAATGGGTTCTGATTCACGATCGCTAAATACACCAGATTCCTCTGTTAAATATTGAGAGTTTAGACATTTCCTTGCTAAATGTTGGAGATTAATGCATGTTTTTACGATTTTTAAGTGTTTTTAACTGATATACAGTTCGGCATTGTTCGGTTCGATTCGTTTGTCAGACGTCGCACTCATGACTCTTCCAGCGATGACACTCTCCGACCCATCAGTGGCCGGCAGTCTGTGGACGTCACATTTCAGTATCAGCTCAGCTCGCTTGGAACCTCGCCAGAGCATGTGCTAAAAAAAAGAACCAAGTACTACTACTAATGAAAATGGAAAATAAACTAAGTAGAGTTGAGCCGTGCCGAGCTGAGTTGTGGTAGAACTGTATACTGGAAAAGCTCCATCAGACAGTAGCACAAACCTGTTAAAACTCGAGTGGAAACTATATAATAAATGTTCCTGGTAAAACCTGTGTTTGTCCTACTATTTAAAAAATCATCTGCTGTGAGTGAAAAAAGTCGACCAGGTTTATTCAAGACATGCTTCAGCTTTACATACACATGTATAAGTTTACCTCATTGACAGCTTGCTAATATATAAGAAGTCACATCATACAAATCCAAATGCCAGTGATCTCAGAATATTCAAGACTTTTGCACAGCGCTGTTTTGTTAATAAATTGTTATTACTGTTATTATTATTAATAATAATAATAGCCCTAAATTATGTTTGAATACATGTATAATCACTTCAGAAGAAGCCTTCTTTATGTACTTTAGGCAAGGGCCTTGCTTCACAAAGGCAGCCATCTTGTACCGCCTTGTTTTTACAGCAGTCCTCTGCAGTCTCGCCATTAGATGTCACCAATTCTTAGACTCTGTTGTTATTTCAACATTTTCCATTCACCCCCTTCTTTTCTAATGCACATTCAAACCTCAAGTTGATGGAAAGCCACCTAGCCATGCTGCTAAGTTAACTACCCAAGTTCAAGTTCAGCCTGTAACCACACAAGGCGCTGTATACGTCTGGCGGCAACGGCGCTTCCCAGAGCCGCTCCCCCTCCCTCTGCTGCCAGGGCTGTATAAATGCCGGGTGACATAACTAGGTCAGTGGAACAGCCAAGTCCCTCTCCCTCTGTACACTCACACAGCCGACCATGCTGGCACAGTCATCCCCCTTATTATTATTAATATTTTTGAAATCATTATTATTATTATTATTATTTTGGTTTTTCAATCACTGCGAATTAATAAAAAGTTAATTCACATCGTCAGGAGTGATTCACCTGAAGAATCAATACAGTGACATAATCATGCACCAATAAGACAGATTTATTATAGATTTATTATACCCTAAAGTGAAATGTGCCTAATTTAAAGTATTTGCTTCTTTTTTTTAAAATCCAATTAACAAGAAACTCGATAAACTGGACTAACATCTCGATTACATAATTCAAGTTTTGGCAAACAACAACCTCCACTCATGCCCCTCCTTCTCCTTATTGCATAACATGGATCTCCTGCTCAAATATACAGAGGGACTCTCTCTCAGGTGGGAAATCAATTTATATTTCTGCAAAAACAGCCCATTTGGTACACTAAAACAACATTCCTTAAACAAGCTCTTATAATTAATCAGACTAATTATTCTTTTCTACATGTGGCACGTGAATTCAATAAGAAAATGTAGCTAAAAAGTGCTTAGATATAAAATAGATAACATGGTTACATCATGTTTAAAACAAAAAGACTATGTGTGTGTGTGTGTGGTGGGGGGAGTTGCATAACAGTGCATGCTGAACTGGAGAGTGGCCGAGCATGCTTCTGCTTCTTCTGCTGCTGCAGCTGCAGCCTCGGGCTCTGTGCACAGATAATCCAGTCATGAAGGGATTAATGCGCACTGGGAGGAAAACAGGCGCACTCAACTCCGTGTGCGCGCACATGTGGCCGCTTAAGACGTTCAAAATCAACAACACAATATCGTGCAAACAAGTTCAAACAAACACACGAAGTGCACTTACCTCTCATGTTTGGTGTTGTCTTCTTGGATGGTTGGGGACGATGAGGACTCGACTACATGTGGCTGTGACTGTGTGTGACAGCGCGGAGACTGAGGGAAGCGCGCGCACACACACACACACACACTCACGCTGGATCTGTCAACATGAACTTGGTCCCGACTGCAGACACACACACACACCTCCCCTAAAGCGCGAGCCAAAAGGAAAAAAGAAAGAAGGAAAACTGCTCTGCTTTATCGCTCGGTCAAGTCCGAGCAAAATAGAAGAACGTAGAAACCCGCGTTGGCTCGCATCGTCAGTGTCTCGATCGGCGAAGAGTCGATTTGGTTGAACTTTTTCTTTTTTTTGTTTGTTTGACAGAATAGTCCCACGGTGGACGTTGTGATTCTCCGCCTGCTTTCCTCTCAGTCTACCCTGCTAACCTACTTTCTCCAAGCGTGGACTCTCACATGATCTCACCGTCGACAGCTCCTCTCACATCTCTCGCGGGCGCGCGCCGTCGGGAGCGAGCTTAAGGTGGCTGAGCAAATGATTGACTGAGGGTCTCCTTTGTTTTCTTTTTACGCCACAAAATAATCAAATAAATAAACAAATAACAAAGGCAAGCAAGTATTTTATTTAATTCACTGTTTTTTTGTTTGTTGTTATCAGATTTCGTGGTTTTGTTTGCAGTGTTTTCAGAGGTGGAAAGAAAGAGTAATGAAATATTCTACTCAAGTAACAGTACCACTATTTTGATAACAACATTTGACTTCAGTACAATTAAAAGTACTGGTCTAAGAATATAATCATATACTAAAAAAGTAAAAATGTAGCTTAAAGTTTACTTTGAGTAAAAGTTACTTGGGGTTATTTCTTGTGTTGTGCAAAGAGGATACACATCTCACATTATTTGTTTTTAATTAAATGAATGTGCTGATAAAAAATATGATAACACTTAATGTATACGAAATGCTTAAACTTTCCCCATAGCCTCAATTCATCTGTCCTGCCCATTCATCACTCACTGCCAAAGTTTCCAGTGCGTGAATATCTTTTTTAATGTATTTAAATTCAGGTCAACATTTTTTCACTCAGTAGTAAAGTAAAAGTATGCATTTTTAAAAATGACACAGAAACAAATCTACTCAATTACAGTAACGCGAGTAACTGTAATTCATTACTTTCCACCTCTGAGTGTCTTACAAATGAACCACTGACAAGTACATACATTTGATCTTATCATGAAATAAAATAAATAAAACACTGATGTAGTCTTCCGGTTTCCTCCTGAAGCCAACCAGGAATGACTTTAAACAGCCACTATGGGCTGACTCCACTGGGTGCAAACAGAACATTAGAATGAAAACCCGATCTCCTGCCAAATACAATACAAAATCATTTCACAACCTATAACATCCAATAAGCAATCAAAAAGTTTTCATTTTCAGTCACGTTTATATTATTCGTTGCACAATATTAACTTCTGCAGACACCAACTGTAGAACATCTCTGCATCTTTGGCTGAGCGCTTACTGGAAACACTTGGTCTGGCTTTTTGAAAACCAGGAAGTAACCACGCATATATTCAAGTGCTATAGTTTTGGGTCTTCTTCAGCAGAACATATTGATAATTTTGTTAATTATGTTCCCGTTTTGAGGAAAATACATGATAAAGTGTGCCGTACTTTATCATATGTTTTGCTCAAAATGGGAACATGATATGAGTAGACGCCACTGTAATTGACAGCTGGTATCGTCCAACAGGTGCCTGGTTGCTGGTGGCATCTCTGAACTTCTGGCTGCATAATGTCAACATGGCACAAATCTCCAGGCTTGAAAACAGGGGCTCCATTTCCTACAGGAGTGACTGGTTGGCAGTACATCATCAAAATTGTATTTTCCCTATAGTCTGGTGTCAAGCAAACAAAACAAATAAACAATAAACAATAAAATATACACAGGACATACTGTAGACCCTCAACTCACATTCTTCTGCTCAAATATGTGACTTAATCTATGTTGTATGCATGTCATCAATTGCACATTACAACATTTAAATTAATTTACTGTTTTCTTTACTCTGAAATCTGTTATAATTATTATTATTTTATTTGATGCATGAAGCGTTCCGTATACATGTTGCTTCAAGGGTTCAGTGTGTAGCATTTAGGAGGCTTCATTGGCAGAAATGAAACACGTAACCCATGAGTATGTTTGTGTAAGTGTATAATTGCTTTAAAAATAACAATCATGCCTTTTAAGTGATGCACTTTAAGCAAGAGTTTGGACAGTGTGGTGTTTGAGTTCAAAACAGCAGTGTGTGACTTTTAAATGTGAAACAAATGTTTGTCACATTTGTCAGATGAGTTCACGCAGTGTCGATTAAGCCGATCGGCTCCACCCCACGCTCTCTGTATAGCAGTGTTTAGACCTTGTGTTACCATGTGAGATTCCTGCCCTGCGCACAGGAAGTCATTTGTTTTATGTCAGGACATACAGAAGACAAAAGCAAAATTGTGCTCGTATAGAGAGAGACAAACAACTACAAACAGGTTTGGAGTGTGACGGAAAACACAAAGAAGTGCTGACGAAGAAGTGAAGTCTGCTGCTAAAGAGTGTTTTGCTTGACCAACCCTTTTTTTTTCTATGAATGACGCAGCACACAGACAATCAGAATGGTTAAAAGTCTGATATTAGTCGGACTAAGACAATAATTTGGTTTTCTTAATTTCTTAATGTAGACACGTTAGATTCAAATCGAGCTAGTCTTAGTCAGACCAACACACCTGGATAATGCGCTTCATTACTCCTGCATGTATACGCTTAGTCGGACTTGGTTTCTTTGACCTGGAAGCTCTCTCGGATCACAGCAGCGTTGGCATCGTCTTTCTTCAGACAACACGGACCAGGTACACTGGTATGAAACGTACAGTACCACAGCACGATCCATCTCACCGTTTGTTTTTCTGACGCCAAGGTCAACAAGAAAGTGATTCGATACGCGCTAGCTTACAGAGAGATACATCGCCACCTACAGAGGCGGAGTCACATGTACACAGCCAGTCAATCGGTTTTCGCCTCCACATTTACGTTCAACATTTCTCAACCTCGCTCCACACTGCAAAAATACACATGCATGTGTGTGTGTGTGATTCTGCTGCTACAGGGTACAATGGCTCCCCAGATGTCCCCCAACCTCTATTTGACGACCACCAGACGACACAACAGTGCCGTTGCTCACTGCAGTTGTGATCAGTTGTGAGATTAGCACTTCCAGGTGGTGACAGTGAGATAAATCCACAGTCAGTTGTTCTGTAAAACAGAACCACGCACGTATTTATTTTACTTCCTTTCCCCGCTGTCTCGACCCGACACATAAATATGTCATGATTCATACACGACTGATTAAATTAAATTAAATTAAAAACAACCTTTAAGGAGCTGTCCGACTGGTTTTTTGTTTACCACACAACAGGCACTACTTTGTCGTTCACAACAGGTCTTTAACTTAGGTTCAATTCCAAACAGGGCAGTTTTAAAATGACTCTTCCACATAAAAAAAAAAATTGAAAATCAATAAGTCATATAATCAATAAAGAAAAAAACATGTAGCCCTCGCAGAATCCTCCCACAGCCCCTACCCTGGGCACTGTTTGTCACACAATGTTGGAAGAATGAATTTCACACCTTGTTTTGTCAACAAATAGAAACAACTGTTTTGTAAAGAAAATAACAAATAAGAAGCTGTTTTATTTTACTGGCAGTAAACAGAGAACATGTAACGCTGCAGCAGGAATGCAGGAAAGAGACCGGTGACCTGGCAGAATCGCACAAGTCTGAAGCCGGCTTGTTTCTTGTGTGCTCGCTGAATCATTTGGAATTGCTGGGTACTTCCCGTTTTAAAAAGCAAACGATTAGATCATCTTCGCTGGTTTCATCTATGAATGGAGGGCAATTGACGTTCTGATGCAAATGTGTGCTCGGGACACTGTGATACTGAAGTGGACGGCCTTATGATGCAATGTTCTGACAGCGATGTTACAAAACAGCATGAAGGCAGAGATTACTTAAACTAGGTTAGTGGAGCAGGCAAACACAGAGAACCTACAGTTAGCTGCTTTTTCTGTTTCTCACACACACACACAGGAACTCACATTATTTTGTTTTTTCCTCTCCCCTTTTCCGCTGCCTCTTCCATATTCTATACAATCTCTATGATTTACATGTACACTTCCCTGTCTGCTTTATTTCAGCTACAGTGAGGTACGTCGAAATATTTGAATGTTTTTATTAATGCACACATGTTTATATCCTTGCAGGGTTTTTTTGTTCCCCGGCATTTCCTGCAAATTCTTAGCTATATCGGCTGTTAGTGTCTGCTGTAGTGTTTTTCCCCTATCTCTCGCCCCCAGGCACGTCTACTCTAAAGCCCCTCTCTGTTCTATGTCTCCCTTGACAACAGCGGTGACACTTTGACCTAAGCTCTTATGTAATCATCCTACTAAGTAAAGAGAGAGAGAGAGAACGGAGGGGGTCTTCAGCCTGACTTCATATGGCGGACATTTTGTTGACTGATGATAAACTAAGAGGTGAAAGACAAGAGGAGAAGGGGAAAAAAAGAGAGCTTAGAGACACTGAGATTTTGGAGGGTGGCCAGCAGCAGCATAACAGGATGAGGGAGCAGATGTGGGAGGGTGGCAGAACCTTTATGTAAATGGGAGGATACTTACATCATAGACACGGCACACACAAGGAGGTGTAAACAGCCCATGTCCACGTTGCGTCCAGTCCTCTCAAATATCGGCGTAAAGTTGCCAAAAGCAACACAGACAGTAATAGACAAAGACAATCTCCAGTTAGTTATCGCAAAAACAATAGCTTGGCGCTCTCCAAGTTATAATAGATACAAAGAGACATTTGTATTTATAAGACATATGGGATGGCAGCTAGATGGCAGAGCCTACATGCAAAATCATCCTCTTTTTTTTTTCCAAGGCTAGTTTTCAGCTTTTCCACAAAAGCTACGGCCGTCACTGGCTCTTTGGATTTCAGACAAGCAGGCAGTTTGTTGCTGTGCAGAACATCTTGTTGTGAGGAAGGGAATACGGTTTCTCCTGACTCACATCAAAAGCCTGTGTAGCCTCGTGACTCCCCAGGGTTGAATTTAAAGGCCTCGCTCACATCAAAGAGTCTTTGTAGGGATGAGGGACCAACTGTAACTGATTGACCGCACATGGTTTCAGTGGGGCCCCATGGCCAGCCTTTCTGCCTTAGTAGCACCAAGTCCTTACATTCCAGTCTAGTTTCTCTCGTGGCACATATTAAATAGGTGGTAAGAATTCATGTGTGAACACGGGTTTTTTTTTACATGTACATGTAGCCTACATGTATCCCACATAACGTTCACCACCTTGTATCATTTCTCAATTTGTACTCAGTTGTGCATCACATCCACAAAATGGCCGAAACACATGCACACATGTACTGGGCTGTGTCAGTCATTTGCTGAGATTATTTTAGGCACAAAGCTGTAATCCCCACATTGCCTCTTTCCTCATTTGTGTAATCTCCCTGTTTTCTCCTCTCTGAAATCGCCATTAATCCCGCTCACTCCCTGAAGTGACTGCTCTGTAATCTGGAGCTGCGTCACTAGGTCACTGTGTCAGATAAAGTAATAGACCTTGTTCCCTCCTGTCATGATCTGCTCATCCTCCACCTCATACCCATGCCCTATCTCCATATTTTCTCCATTCCACTCCCGTTCTTTTTTTTTGTATCTTTCCAGCTCCTGTCGGATCTCCACACTCCAGCACATCTGTTTCTTCTTCCCGCTCCGTTTCTCATTATCAGTTTAATTTTTTATATGCTCTGCAGCTCTTGAGTTTGATAACTATGCACAATAAATAAAAGATGAGTTCAATCGCGGGTCATGAGGAAAAGACTTATCTCAAAGAGAATATGAACTCCCTTAGCTCACGTGCTTTATGCAAAATGTATTTTTGTTGCGTCGAGGGCTGACAAGTTCTATGATTTCATCTTCTGAAATAATTATTTCTCGGTTTCTTTGGTCTTCTATCACAGTAAAATTGAATATCTGGTTGGTGATGTTGAGGTTTTGGAAGCACAGATGAACATTTGTTTGAAAATGAACATGATTCACCTGTAGTTGTGTCTTTGACCTGACATACACTCCCGGCTGCCTGGCACTCAGCACAGCTTGCATCGATTAGTCCACATTTCAAGCTTTAACTCAATATCCTCTATTGAGAAAGAAGTATTTCAGATTAATTATCTTTGTATATTTCTATTCAGTCTCCTGAACCTAAACCCTGACGATTCGATGTTCTGAGTTATAAAAGGCCCTGAAAGCTTTCCAGTAAAGATTCTCGATTAGCCAGGTCCTCAAGAGCTGAATTGAGGGCCACACGACACGGTCTGTATTCGGGACCGAAATCCACAAAATTGACATCATGCTCTAGTGATGAAGAGCTGAATCTGGTGACTGAGGCCATAAACTTATCATGGAAATGTAAACAGATGATGTAAGCCAAGCGAGAAGTAGATGTCTCCATAGACTTCCATTCAAGTTGAGTTCTTTTTGCAATCTGCGGAGTCGCCCCCTGGTGGCTATTCACAATATTGCTACTTCTGCGTTGGCTTCAGCGAGGATACTTTTCTTTCTTTTTTTTAAATATATGATCTATGGTCAAGATGCCCTTCATTCATCTCTTCTTAAAGAACATCTTGCTTTTTTTTTTCTACCTCTGCTTTGGTTGTTTTACATTTCAAGAGAGTTCAGCACCTCTCTGTATCAGAGATGTTGTTTGGTTCCTGTCAATCAAATGTAAAAATAAAAACAAACCCGATAATAGTGGTGTGCTCAAGGACTGTCTTAATTCTATCACACTGATTTGCTTGACGCTTGACTCTTACACTCAAGACTTTCAAGGTCAAAACCAGTTGGTGATGTATTGGCTTGTAAAAATCCATGTTTGACTAAAGGCCTTACAGGCCTGTGTTTATTAATATCCTATTTACAGACCCTGTGATTTCAGTTGTATCGAATATGTGTGTCTGCTTTCAGAGGCAATTTCTGACACTCACTCCTTGTGTTTGTGGAACCACAACATTTTACGGACTTCACTCTTTAGAGCTCAACAGAGGAAGGCTGGTATTTCCTCTTGTACAAATAGTCATGTGACTCAAACTAGCTACGCTCTGCACAGAACTGCTTCTTTTTCTTCTCAACATGCCGCTGAATTTGTTAAACCTACGTTTACATATCCACAGTATGTCTAGACTTGTCTCGGAGCGCATTCTACATCTCTCCTCCTTTGTTTCTCAAACGATAATGTCCACTCCCACACACACATAGAAAGAGGGGGAACACATTTTCAAAACAAAAAGAGAGTTGTGGCCGATTGAAGTGTGAACCTATTCATAACCGTAAATGACAACACATGTGTCTTTGCGTCATCGTGGAGGACGCGTCCCATGCAAACACAAATATGTGCCATGCAAAGATGTGTTTAGAGTAACTCGAGGTCGCCATGGTAACTGTGTTTATCTTCTCCCTAAGTCAATGTGCATGTGAACCTGACACACACACACACACACACACACACGGCCTATGTACCAGGGTATATGTGCCACATGCTATCACACATGGCAACTCACACACCCCTCCTTTCATCGTCACATTTTCTTTTATCCTCTCACATCCCCTCAGATCCTCTATTCTCTTTCATATCAGTGCAACAGCAGAGAAGCACCTCAAATGATTGAATCAGCCGGGAACGAGTGAACAAATGATGCTTCTTTGGCAAATCACCGCGATACATCACTTTTACATTTGTCTTTTCTTGTGCCGCATTATTGTCTCATTTCTGAATATTGAATATAGTTTTCAAATGCAAATTCACAACCTTCTTTTTTTTGGGACACTTGCTGTCATGTATTCAGTGTGTCCTCATAGCTGACTGCACATTGATGTTTATTGAGCTGGACATGCTGCACTTGGTGATTCAGACTTCAGTTCATATATAACCGCCGAGAATGACTCATCACCGCACAACCGAACAGAGACAGAAACAGAGCCATCTAGTGTGGGGATTGTGGTATGACACGTGAGGCTTATGTAATACTTGGTGTTAGCTGTTTGGCATGCATATTTCACAGTCCTCTCAGTCATTATTGTCAAAAAAGCAGCACTGACACATGATAAGTCACAAGTTGTGTATTTGATGGTGCTTAAAAAGGGCAGATGAATGCAATGATTGTTCTTTATTTTCACACACACACACACACACACACACACAGAGAGAGAGAGAGCTTTTATTCTTAATGAGGACACTCATAGACATAATTCCCTATAGCTAACTAATCACCATAAAATGCCTTTCCCTAGCCCCTTACTCTAACCCTAACCTAAACCTAATTCTAACCCTAACCCTAAAACCAGGTCTTCAAAAAGAGTTTAAGTTGTGTGGACCAGCCCAAATGTCCTCACAAGGTCCTTTAACCAAAACTAATTCTAACACTGACCCTAAAACTGAGCGTTATAATTGTCAAAACACTCTTTAAAGTTGTGAGGACCAGTCTAACGAGATAATTTTGGGTAGGTAGTAAATCAAAATTTCGTCCTTCCAGCCTTCTACAGACACATACACACACTGGTTTTGCATACTTTGCATAGACTCTCATAGACGCATTGCAACGGCACTTGGTGCCGTTTTAGGATTTTGCTGGTGTTTTGGGACTTGCTGGTGTTTTTGGGAATCCGCAGCATTTGTGAATATGCAGCTCGTTTCTCCTTCTGCATGGGTCGTTGCAGTGTGTTTGTTCCTGTCGGCCACCGTACCTTACGCTAACCTTAAGCATCGCAACTAAAGGTCTTCAAAAAGACTGTTAAAGTTGTGTGGACCAGCCAACATGTCCTCACAAGGTCAAAATGTCCTCACAAAGATAGGTTTGTTTGACAATTGGTCCACATGGCCAATTGAACACATGCACACACACAACGTAACAGTGACACAGTTACGATGACGATGACGATGATGATGATGCGTGTGTTCCAATGTGGAGGTGTCAGATCACAGATTGTCGACCGCCACAAACATTATGCAATGATAAAGCCTTATGTAATCTGTCATCTCTCTCTCTCACACACACACACACACACACACACACACAAAAGCGGGTGCAAATCACTGAAACTCTGGCTGAGCAGCAGATCCATATGGTGCAGCTGATTCATCGCATCTCACTGACATTTGTAAAAGTGCAAACCAGCTTTTGTTCAGCTAATGCGTTGTTTGCCTAATGCTGGCATGGAGGATGTATCAGTGTCATCAACAGAGCGTCAAGCTGTGCTGTGTGTTTTCTGGATTCTGGAGGTAATAAAGGGGAAACAGGAGACCTGTGCTGAAAGTCTGCATTGCGTAGGGAGCAGAAGGAAAAGGGGAGAGAAAGGAGACAGGAGGGGCACATGGAGGAGAGGGGTGTGTCTTCACTGACCTAGTTTAAGCGATGGACCCCGAAACCCCACCCCTTTCTCCAACCTTCATCTACCCACCACCCCCCTCACGCCATACATGTAACAGGCAGTTTGAAAGCATACCAGACAGACAGGAATTAACCCAGGTAGGCAGGAAGGAGAGTCAGCCAAGTGGTTCACAGATAGGCAGACATGAGTCAAAACCGATCATTCTGAGACTTGCACATAAAAACATATCTGCAAAATGACGTACCAGCACCAGGCAGATCTGGGTAATATCTTTGTGAAAACAGCACAAGCCTAAAAGGATTTAAAACAAAATGAATGTCAACAACGGACTGCATCCGTAATGTCGAGCCCATTCATTTCCTGTGCAGTATTACATTTGTGCAGGGGATTATATCTTTCAAGTATAAAGCAGCTTTTAATAAAATCGTCTACAAAATGCAATCGCTGCAAAAACACGAGCTGTAATCACTAATAAACAAGAAGTAATCCAATATTTCCCGAGCTTTTTTTTGCTGTTTTTT
Source organism: Solea senegalensis (assembly GCF_019176455.1). Taxonomy (NCBI): domain Eukaryota; kingdom Metazoa; phylum Chordata; class Actinopteri; order Pleuronectiformes; family Soleidae; genus Solea; species Solea senegalensis. Next base: position 10,255,382 of record NC_058021.1, read on the forward strand.
TCCCGTAGAAGTAGTAATTGTGAAGGTCATTTCAGTGAACGGTGAGTTAGACGTAACACGTAAACAATAGATTAATAAAAATAATTCACATGCCACTGCATCTCCACACACACAGGCAGTCACACCTCACTTTCAGCATTAATGGGATCATTGTTGGATCAGGTTTTACATAGTCCACATGACAGTTCAGAGGCCAAAGACGGACTCTTTCTTCTTGAAGAGGCATGTCAAAAAGCTTCCTGAAACCAAACTGCAGCAACTAAAAATAGGTTTAACTACAAAAAACAGCATGCAAAATGGCCACGCCATGTTTTCTCAACTGTTCGAGTTTAGCCTGTCATTTTACCATTATTTTTTTTCCAGAGTAGGTTTTGAGATTTCCACCCCCCAGGCACTCAGATGTTCACGCTTTGTTTCTTTCCTTTGCTTGTTGGATGAACTTTCAGCGTTTCAGTACAATTTTGAATTCTGAACTCTTTAGTGAGGCTGACATTGTGTTTTCACCTTTGCACTTTGCTCACTGCAGTGACTTGTTGACTAAAGGTTACATTGGTCCACATTAACAACTGACAAAGTCCAGATTTGGTTTCAGTTGAACACTTTTATTGTCTGAACCCCCCCCCACACACACACACACAGTTTTAAACATGGTCAATGATGAATAGTCCACAGGGACGACAAGGGCTAAACCTACAATGTGAATCTTTGTCCTCCCCCACAAAGGAGTTTTAAAATTAAATGTATTTGTCTCCTACACAGGAAACTGTCCCACTGTCTGAAATTTATGGATAATGATATACAGAAAGAACTTCTTTATACAGCTTTGCCAGGAGCCAGAATCAGTGAGTCAGTCTCTCCCTCTCTCTCACAGCCATGACATCATCACCCTGATTAGAAGATCGTTGTGCTTGTATTACTGTATAACAGCTCATGGTGATGCAGACATCATTTGATTTGTCTGTCAGGGTTCAGGGTCACTGAGAATAAGTACGTCCATTGTTCCATCGTCGTCCCTGGACAAACGATATTCCAATGATAAGAATGTCCCTGATTCATTCTGACGATGTTCATCATAAAAGCTCATTTACTCAAACATTCACAACGGACTGACATCACATCCAATCATAGACGAGTGAATCAAGCCCCAAAAGACAAACAGGCACATACTGCAAGTGAGCATATACCAAACAAAACTTGACACACACATTTTAAGGTGAAGACATATTAGATTAAAAGGTTAGTGTCACACACTACCTCAAATCTGTATGAAAAGTGCTCTATTTTTAAAACGGCCTTGCCTTGCCTTTTGGGGACAGTAAAATATCCATCCATTCATCTTCTACTGCTTTATCCTCCACATGAGGGTCGTGGGAGGAGCTGTGCCAATCTAAGCTGACGTACGGCGATAGGCGGGGGAACACACTGGACAGATCGCCAGTCACAAATCTGTTTTTAAGGTTTTTAGTCAAGTACACCCAAAAACAACCATGGTTGACCAAAGTGAAGTGCTTTACCGATTTAAACACACAGCAACATAAAAGGTATGTAACATACAATCAATCAAAAATAGAAGTAAAACAGTAAAATGGTAATGGTATAATAGAATAAAATATTAAACCTTTAGGTTAAAAACAGTTACCTAGTGTTGCTTTACATATGTTCTTGGTGACCTGATCACAAGCAGACAGCTATTATAATATAATGGTAGACTATAGGTCACAAGTGTGAATGCATCCAAGGTTAACATCACAACAGACTTTGATGTCGTACAGACAGAAAGAATATGCAAATACGATCTGTGTGGTTTAGCATGTAAAGAGTCAGCTCATCAGTTTTGTTCAGGAAGCCAAGTCCAAGTGTGAAACACTTTGAGCGTGTGTGTGTGTGGGTGTGAGAGTGCACAATGTGCAGTCTTACTTCCTCCTTATTTACTCATTTCCAGAGATGAGAGTAAGTCATGCATATGCAAGTGTTAAATCTTCACCTTCAAGTCTCAAGCAAGTCCAAAGTCAAGCAGAGTGACCTGGCCAAGAAGGCAGCACAACAACAGTCAGCGGATGTACTGTAGATGATTTTCCCAGATAATCCACATTTAAATATGTGAGAAAAAAAGACAGTCATTTTGATCTGCTAGAGTTTTATCTGTAACAGAAACAGAAACAGGCCCCGTACAACTGAATTGTTTATAACAAAACGAAGAAGATATAATTAACATCAATAAAATAAAAACAAATAAATCTACAGAGCCTAACATGTAAAGAATGCGGTCATTAGGCCTAGATTAAACCAAATAAATGAATTTCAACTTATCATACCCAGCATTTGACCCACAAGACCATACATATCTGTTTTGCTTCATATGCAGCCTTGTGCGACAGTTTCCCACTGATGGGCACCAATAGTAATTCTCATGACCAGACTATTACCTGGAAATTAGGATAGAAAAATGACCCTTCTATGAGAAACCCTTCTAAAAGAACCTCAAAATGTGACTGTGTTTCATTTCAGAAATGTAGAGCATTTGTCGGTTAGAGAAATGTGTGTATGTTTGTCAAAAAAGAAGACATTATATGGAACCAGTTAATGGTGTAGTATGTTGCTTGGTTACCGACAAAAAGAGAGATCACACTTTGAGAGCAGCCGCCCACAGTGCACAGGTGTGGCCAGTTGAAAACAGACATGTTATCTGGTAAGGAAACAGAAAATACTGCGCTGTCGTCAGAGCTTGTGTTCAAATGTGTGCCACTTGCTGCACAAGGACAAGTATTACTTTGTTTTCTTTTCCAGTCGGGCAACTCTTGACGATGCCCTTTAACCTTTAGTGTAACCTCGTTTTCTACCGACTTCACACTTCTAAATTTGGATCCAAAAAAATGTGAAAAGCATAGGATGTGGCAGGAAACTGTACTAGATTCGTATTACCCACTTATGTACATGTACATGTAGTAATTTGAGACATTGTATTGACGATTATTTTGGTTTATCTGTCATTTAAAGCAGAAGGAAGGAATATACAAACTGTGTGTCTGTCTGCTGTGACTGGCAGGAAAACCCACAGAAAAGCGGAAATGATGCAACTGTTTGTCTTCTAACTTGGATGTACTACTGTCTACTGTCACAGCTGCATTTAAAGATCGGTTAGTCTCATGAACAAGAGTACAGCTCAGTTGGTGAGTCAAGGTTTTATTTATTCATTTTAATAATATGTCTAAATTTAAATTTAAATTTTAAACATTTAAATTTTAAACATTTAAATGTTAACTTTTACTGTTATTTGCCACATGACTGTGACTGGCTAATGCTCCTGGTTGCATAACAGAACAGGTTTATGCAAAAGTTGTATGTTATTTCAGTGTGATGTTATGGCAATTGGTCTGGATAATGAAAACGCTGGAATATAATTGAATTAAAATCAATATTACTTGGAACTGCTAGTTGTCATCAAGTATTCTGGGAAGTGGATGCATGCTTGACTTGAAGATATGACAAGTGTATACATCAAATTATCTTAATTTCATTAACTTATCCTCATGCGTTGAAGTGATATCTATTGTCAGGTTAAGTTTACTTTGAAATTTGTCATAGTGCATGAAAGAAAAAAAGACTGACTATGACTCCAGAGGGAGCTGTGTATACAAGTCTACGCGTGCCTCAAGTAATGTGATTTTGAGCATGCATGATTGCTGTTGGTTAAACAAACATAATAAAAAAAGGATCTGGTGCTCGAGGGTTATTAGCTGCTCACTTATTACACCAGAATCCTGTGGGTAATGCCAGCACAGACCTCTTCAGGTCGTGTAGCCTTTTAACAGGATTGATTACACCAGCTAAATGTTTTGTGCACATGAGCATTGTTTTTAGAACTTGAAAAAAATGGTCCTTTAAAAGGTCTTTTAAAGGTCCACGGTGTAACATTGAGAAAGGTTTATTGCCACAAATGATATGGTCTAATGACCACACAACTCATAAACTCATAACCTCCTGTCCCTGGTGATCCCTAAGCCTCTTATATGCACTTTAGGCGAGGGCCTTGCTTTAAGGAGCCATCCTGCACCGCCATGTTTTGACAGCAGCCCAAATTCTCCTCCTACATCTAGTATCTTACTATATACTGTGTTGCGGTTCTGACATTGACATTGTTTGGATTACAAATACAAGAGCTATTGTATCAGTAATAATAAAAGAGACACACACTGGTAACCCCGATGCACAAACCAGCAAAGAAAAAGGGAGAGGGCAGAGTTGTCAGAGAGTGATTGTATCATTTCTGGTATGTGAAGGCCACCGTAGTTTCCTAACATCTGTGGTAAAGGGGGCGGGTTGAGTCGAGTAGATGAACCAGTAGATGTCTCTAATCCTTACACACTGGAGCATTCTATGTAATATGTGTGGGGTTTGTTTAACTGTCATGGTCACCTCTTCTACAGATGACTATGTGCACGAACAACACTAACATTACCACCAACGCTTCCTGCCATGTGGACCTCCTTCAGGGTTTGGCCTACAGTGCCTTGTTTCTTCTGGGTGTACTCGTCAATGCGGCAGCTCTGCATGCCTTCATTGCAAAGCGAGATTCCTGGACAGACACACACATCTACATGTTCAACCTGGCTGTCGCCGATTTTGCCTTCATCCTCTTCCTTCCCTTCAGGATCTACGATGCCTTCTTCTGCCTACCAAAGACAACCTTTTGCACTTTCCTCATGTACATGCATTTCATTAACATGTACGCCAGCATCATGACCATGACCGCCATCAGCGTCCAGCGCTACCTGGTTATAAGGTTCCCTCTGCAGGCCAGATTTTGGAGGAAGAAGAAGGCGGCGGCCTTTGTTGTTTGTCTGTTTATCTGGGCAACTCTCCTGATGATATGTGCCATATTCCGGAAGGAGAATTACCCCGAGAATCTCTGGACGTGTTATGAAAGATGCAAAGATCAACCGCTTAAAGGACAATTTATTGGGATTCTGATCTGCTTGGGCTTCCTCACTCCACTGGTCATCATTGTCTTCTGCTCCAGTCAGATCATCTGTATTCTGACAAAGACAGATAACAAATCAGAGCAGAGGAAAAGCATAGTTTATATCGTAACAGCAAACATGATTGTGTTCACCGTCTGCTACACGCCAATACATGTTGCCTTCCTGGTTAACTACCTGTACACTCCGCCTCCAAACTGGCAGTCCGTATCTGTGCCTCCACATGTGTATTTACTTGTGTCTGAATGGATTGCTGCTACAAACTGCTGTTTTGATTCTATTAGCTACTATTTCTTACTGAAACGATTTTATTCATAAATCTAATCCCCCCCCATACACAGTGTGTGTGTGTGTGTGTGTGTGGGGGGGGGATTAGATTAAGATTATCAAGGATTGAGACTTTCATTGTGCCTTGGTGTTTCCCTAATTTTGAGATTTGTGGTTATAAAGAAATAAGCATTTCAGGGAACAGGGAAGGTGAAATGAAGATTACTATTCAGCTGTGGTGTTTTTCTTCTTTTGTGAGATTACCAATTTATTAGATAGACAGACTTCTTTTAAGTGTACAATCACCGGATTATGTTACTACTATGGTTTTACAAGAGCCCACAGTGGACAAACTAACCGTCTTTTGAGTTTTAATGACAACTCAACGGCTGCATCATGAAGGTTTCTCCAATACTCCTGGAGGGGAAGGATGAGCTAATGCAAAAATAAACTTCTGCAGCTGATTCCTCAAGTTGACTAATAATAGTTTGTTTTTACAAACCCTGATTTAGTGGAGGTGTTGGGTTGGTGGCAGATCTTGTAGTTTATGGTAAAGATATGTTTAGGTTAAAGTTACTCTTATTATTAGTCACTTATTATTGTTTAGAGACCAAGAGACAGACAGTGTTCAGTCACTGCACAGACACCCAAGAGTTTAGGACACTCACTCCCTCTGCAGAGGCTACATGCATGGAGGCCAGTGTCCAGCTCCCTCTTGTGGAAAGAGAGGTAAATGCTTGTGAGGCGTTTCCTGTTCTGGTCGATGCCTGTGAAGCAACAACCTTTTGATCTGATGGGAAAACATTTCTCTTTCAAAGAAAATAAAGTGCAATGATGATGCACACATCACCACAGACCACTGTGAAGCAGCAGAGCTGCCTATGTAGACGTGTGTTGTTCGCGTGGGCATGTGTATAATGGTGCACATTTATTTCTGTTAGTGTGTTCAGAATGCACACACAACAACGTCAGCAGTCAAGTGAATAATCATTTAATAGCAGTACTCCAAAGACTGATGGTTATTATAACAGCAGTATCTTAGCAACTGCAACAGAAACTCAGCAGTCAAACGAGATGGCTCAGTTCTGGCTGAGATCAGGCCCATGATTCTACTCTAACAACAAGAACGAAACAACTGAGCTCAGCAGTCATTCTGAATCACGTCAATACTATATATACATTTTATTCACACGATCATCACCGAAAAAAAACCACAAACCCAGTAAACCAAAAACCTCACACCTTAGTCTCGTCTCAGATGAGCTTTAATGTTCCCCACCCACGAAAAACCAAACTGATCAAACTGATACACTATACCATCAGCATGACTATTTACACTATTCACACATGATGCAGGACAGCTCCTTTTCAGAATGCAAAAAGATGTGCTTTTTCCTTATTACTGCACACAGCAGAATGACAATCAACAGAGAAGAACACACACATTTGTTTACTCGAGATGGTGAGAATCACTTTCAGGATCCCCCAGTATGGCAGTTGGTTGAAGATGACAAGAGAGTCACTAAAACTACAAGGCAAAAAAAAATGAGATGTGCAGCGGTCCCACTCATCATTCTTGTCCACGTGAAGGTCTGCTTATGAACTACTTATCGATCCCTATTATTACATGTTGGCTACTCTGGATTAAACACAGTCCATGTCATTGTTACAATATCATCATAAAGGGCATGACAAAATGTCTGTATTTATTCTTACATATGTACAGCACGTGATGGGCGAGAGTAGTTTATAAACAGACCACCCAGACACACACACACACACAAACAAACAAACAACAAAAAAACAATGGTCAGCATCAGCAGCATCTCACAGAGGGAACCAATTTCAACAGTACAATCGGACGTCTAAATGAACGAACATACCAGTCAGCATGGAAGGGCAAACGCAGACACAGTGCATGTACAGTATACTGCGATAACTGACTTCTCCATCCTCACAGTATATGAAACAGGTGCACTGCTGATTGAAATGGTCTTCATGGCACTTTCAGTTTTTGTTTTTTTTTGCTTCAGTAATTAGTTCATCATTCATAAGTTGGGTTTGACATAAAGATGTAAAAAAACAGAGCAGGTTGATATGAAATTTACACTGAAACAGATTTTTTTTTTTTCATATATCAATGATTAAAACGATATGACAAATCAAGCCAATGCCTGATGTCATGTTTCGGAGTTACCGTATGTCTTATCATTTCATCTAAATCAAAATTTACTATGTACAGATAAACCATATATTGCTGCTCACTATGAGGCCATTGCAAACTAGCATTTGTTCTACCGACTCAAGGACGGAAATCCAGTCCGGTCGGCTTCAACAAACCCACACTCTCACTACGCTCTGTGGCTGTTGTAGCGCCTCATTTAGTCAAAGCCGCCTTGCGATTCTGCTTTTGTCATCTTTATCTTGTCTCGTTTTATGACTTGCATCTATTCACTAACACTTTCAGACCATGTTGTGTTGATCTAAACGCAGACCACTTCATGCAAGTAGACACTTTGATATTCTGAATTTATAGTCCATTTGCCTCCTGGGAACACTTTCATTGCCCCTATTGGCTCGGCGTTAAACCAGAGGGTTCATTCATCAACACTGTAACTGTCAATTTATTCTGCATCATGTCTGTGGGACAATGACCCACCGTGGGCTTATGGGGAAACTTTGCCTAGTAAAACTGGACTGTATTCTCTAACGCAGCATTAAAAACATGTGTATTAATGTAGCAGTGAATGACAGAGTCTTAATATATTGCAGTGTATTGATTGACCATCTAAAAATTCACAGTTTTTCTGCTCTGCTCAGAGGTCTCGTTTCAGTCCAGGGTTGCAGTTTAACCTCTCCCCGACGTCCTCATGTGTTATAAGTCACCGAAGAGTATGTGGTGTGGAAGGAGGCAAACAAAAAGAGCAATGGGCGGCTGAGATGCCGTCATTACAGAGAGCATGCAGTTGGCAGAAAAAGTGCTGACGTTTCACTCCCGCACTCTGCTCTCCAAAGAAGTGAGTTATGGTCCCATATCCCCATGAGACAGGTTAGAGGCTTTTGGCACTCACGTCCTTACTCTCAAGTACATGAAATACTAAATACCCACCTATACAAACACATGAATCCTTGTGTTGTGTGTGCAGTACATGTGCAGCACGGAGAAAGAGAAAAAGAGAAAACGGCGACGCCTCTGGATTCATTCGATTTGTGTTTAAAGTCACAATGACTCCAGTTTTTGAGTTAAACATCATGTCCATTGAAGTTCAAAATTTTGCAATTTCACTTCAAGCACCTACTTGGCACCAAAACAACAGGTTCTATCGCGGGAGAGCAGATGGGTGGCGGCCTCGTCAGTGTCATCCAAGAAAAAAAAAAAACAACTGACTCTTGTGGCGGGACCGGACTGCTTCTGCAACCTCAGTTAATCTGCACAGAGCCGACAGCTGCTAAGTGCCAGGTCCATCTTTGTCCACATCCTGTCTGCCCCCATTTCTACTTTCCTTTCACTTCTCTCTCCATCCCCTCTCTTCCCTCTTCCTGCTTCTGCTGCTGAGTAGCAGGAGAGTGAGGCAACTCTGCAATGCAGACACAGCAACAACCTCAGTCCATCGGACCAATTAGTGTGAGCCAGGATATGAGTGGCAGACCCAGCAGCCAGTCATATGGAGAGACTCATTATGGGGTGAAATGTGGGGGTGGGGTAGGTGTCTGAGTGAGGAGATTAGAGGGGGCTGAATAACAATGACAGACAGATGAAAGGGAGAGGAGAGAGATCTGTGTAAATAAAACTTTGGACATGGAAAGTTGTCCCCTTCATTTCCTCAACAGTCACTGGCCTGTCTGAGTCCTGTCACTGCAGTTCTTCTTACTCAGCAGGTGGCTGAGATCCACCAGCTCGCCCAGCTCCCCTCGCTCCAGAGCTCCTCTCAGCAGAGCTCTGCTCAGCGCGGGGGTGTGTTGCTGAGACATAAATGACTGGCCACTGGTCGCGGGCATGGAAGGAGGGGGCAGAGAGACGGGGACCATGCCGTGGCTACTGAGGATGTATCCTTCCTGGGCCGGCCAGCGAAGAGGCAGCGGGTCACTGTACTCCATGGGGGCACTGGGTGCTGAGACCACCCTCCGACGCTCAGGTGAGTCCTGGGGGGTCATGGGATAAATGTATTCTCCTGCAGACTTCCTGAGTGGGGCCTTGGGTGTCCCTTTCCCTCCCTTTTCTTGTTTGCTCAGGCAGACATAGTGCTGGCGTGGCGTGTCATTACCTCGGCCCTCACCACCGTGTCTTCCACCTCCCCCCTGCTGAAACAGTCTGGTGGTCAGGTAGACAGAGGGGGGCATGCGGCAGGGTGAACCCAGCCCCACGGAGCCTCCGCCCAGGTACGTCTGACTGGTGTCCCACCCTCCAGAGTTGGAGTCAGACAGTCGCAGGCCTCTGCGCTTCTGCTGAGGCGTGTGTTCTGGTGTGGGGAGGAAACCAGGGTCAAGCTCTCCTGACTTCACCCAGCCGTTGGGCATGACAAAGAGGGTTTCCCCACTCTGAGTGCAGGGGCGCTCTCCACCTCCCTGCCGCGTCACACTCAGCACTGAGCCTCCAATTCCACCGCTGCTAAGCAGGCCTCTTTCTCGCCGCTGGATGGAGGACTGGGAGGTGTTGCTGTGGCGACGATTGGCAGGCTTATGGGCCATGATCCAACACACGGCAAGGCCTGAGAGCGCCGCCCCGATGGTAAATGCAGAAACTGCAGATGCCACGAGCAGGTTGAGGGAAACCAGGCTCTCTGGTTCAATCAACAAACTCTGCTGTAGAATTCCTGAAGATAAAGAGACACAATTATGAAGATGACATTAAGTAGAATACCACAATGGACTTTCTGTCTCACTCTGCAGGGCAACATTCTAAACTGTTTTCATTACTACTAAATGCTTTTCCCCTCAAAAGGTTAGAATGTATCATGATAGATCAATAAATACAATAACACTCATAATTGGTGATCATCATGTTTACACGGTTACTTTCTGTGGTGTAAGTGTTTAATAGGAGCTTCACTCCAGTCTGGCCTTGGGGCTCCACAGGCTCCAAGTTAAGGGAGAGGCCTGCACTTGTCATCAGCACAACTCAGACCACAGCAGCTGATGCTCCTCTTTTCACTATTTCCATCCTGCAGCCTGGTCACAAAGTCTCTCTTCGCAGCATACCATTACCTCAGTGTTTCCACCCAGCTCTAATCACTGCCATCTGCAGACACAGCAGTACATGCCTCTCCTCTGGCTCGGCCTCTACTGTGCTCCCAAATCTTGGGGGTCTGCAGTCTGGCATCACTGACTTCTCCTCTTGTTAATTTGTAAAAAAACAGTCAGTCTGAATGAGGATGTTTTGGAGATCCAAATAGGTTTTTACAATGGTGTAGTTGGAGTAAAACAAAGCTGACAAAAAACAACACCATTTCCGCTGGAAAGGAAATTACATTTCTTTTTTGTTTCCACTGACTTTGTGAATTTCATAATAGAGCTTCAGAGGGTTTCACTGTAGCTCTGCTGTTGCTGCTGCAGTGACATCTGAGCCTCTCAGCACAAATGACATCACTTTTTCTTCTCCTAAGCTATTTCCATCTTGCTTCCCAGTTGGCCATTCCCCTCTCAGATGTTCAGCTTTCACAGAAAAAAGCTTCACTCGCAAGAGGATGCTGCGTTTCTAATCATGCCGTTTGTATTGTCTACAAAGCAGCTACACCTCTTTTCCATTCTCTCTAATCAAACCATCTCACACTGGAAATATGTGGACCTGCAGGAAGTGAGTCTGTAAGCAAAATTCCAGCTCTGCTCCCACCTGAAACAGCTTGGACAAAGATGCAAAAACCCTACACGATGCTAAGACACATTTTCAGCTTTAGAAGAATTCATATTACGTCTTAATAAAATGTGTCTCAATTTCAGAAACGATTACAAATATCGTCCCCTACAGGGGTAAGAAATTGGCGTTTAAAGAACAAAATGTTCAGTGCCAAGTAAACTGGTGTAATAAAGGACTGGGCCACTAGGCGGAGCCTTTTTCTCAGTCCACTAAGCACAACCTGTGTCCATGTTATAGTGCTGCAACCTACCGTCACAGTCTCCTAAATGGGAGGTGGTGTTTCCATATTCCACGTCTTGTTGAAAAGGCAGCCTGCAGCCACAAAGATATCACAGTTTAAACACATCAGACACTTCAATATTTACAATATTTATTATCACACGGAAACACAAAGACACCTATAATTATAGTTCTCCCAATTCACAAAATAAGACTTAATTGGAATAACCATTAAACCCTTTAATACAAATTGATTCAGGTGTTTTATATATGTATATATATATATATATATATATATATATATATATATATATATATATATATGGGGGCATTTGTGGGCAGTAATAAATTCAATTGATATAACACTTATTGATGTGCCATCCCATGATTGATTTCCCACTTCAGCTTGATTGTTGGTCAGAGGTCAGGGTCAGCTGTACAGATGTGATATAGACTACTGGCTATATAAATATAGATATGTATATATCTATATGTACATATATATATATATCTATATATCTATATATAGTTTTCTATCTATACAACACATTTACATCATTACTCAAACTTCCTGACTGAATGTATCTTTCAAAAAAACAGTGAGACAGAGGAAGCTGCTGTGAATTCAGTGGTTAGCATTTTCTTTTTAGTTCATTGGCATAAACACTAACTGAGTTACGTTGTGTAGCTATAGGCATGTAAAAATATAAACCTTCTAACTCTCTATAAAAGCACACAACAAGAGGATGAGCATAACAACCACATTCATTTTCATTGGTGTTCTATCAAAGTGGTTTAAATATATTCATATAATTACAAGTTTTACAAGTATCTGCAGATGGTTCCATTTGTGCACTACATTGTATTTCAAATTAGGCTTTGCGGTCCCACTGTTAATATGTTGTTTTCTCAAGGACCATTAGGTCCCGGGACCTGTAGCCGTGCCATTGTCTTCTCACTGTTAATGACTGACCCCTTCTCTCTCATGCAATAAACAGCAAAGCATTCTACAGCCAGTCCCAGTAATGATCCTTTGTCTTTATGTCACCGTTACCTCTTGTGCGCTGTGTGACACTGCAAATGGAGCTGCTGTGGCAAAACGAGGAAAGTTTAACACATTTGTCTATCAGTAAAAGTATTTATCTCTTATTGCTCTAAAAGTGGACGAGGGCAATTCCGGGCTGTGGACCTGTTCCCCAGGATGTGCAATTTGTAATGACTAATGAAGTAGTCAGTGTGCAATAGAAATGGACATTGTAAAGTGCAATGCAGATTGGCTCTCTACTGTGTTTTATCTCTATTTGTGGCTGCACTTAGTAAAGATGTCCCTATTACTGGGTGTATACCACTGTGGGTTTTTATGTGTAAATTATGTTACTTCAACCTGCCTAAGGATGACAGAAATTATGGAAATTAGCCATTGTCTACAATCTGGCACATTTACATGAGCATGTTAATAAATGTGCTCTTGTCTCTATTTTTAAATAAAAATAAACAAACTTTATGGACAACACATTACCGCCACAGTTCAGCATCTTGTCCGACCTTCTGAGCCATAGCTGCGCGACAATGAACACACACCTTATCGCGGCATCATTTTAGTTTATTTCACTGAAGTCTGAAGTCTGAAGTCTTAGAGGTCCATGCATCAAATCTGCTTATTTAAATAGTTTGACTCTTTTGCCAGACGTCTGTATAGACAACGTATTGTACAGTGAGGCTGCAGCAACACACTCTCCCTCTCTCTCTCCAGGACTTGCTGTGTCTTGGCAGAAGGCAGGTCTGCAGAGGCATATAAATCTTCAGAGGGAAGTGTGTGTGTGTGTGTGTGTGAGTGTGTTGCTGTCACCTTGTGCCTGGTCTCAGGAAGGAGCAGGTGCTGCCTCTGGTCCAGCCACAGTAAGGATCCCTGGAGGCCAGACAGCTCCTGCACACACACAAAGACACACAAATGACTATGTATTAAACAAGAAGTTAGGAATAGAATCTGTAAAATTATAAATAAATTATTCACTCAGGCTGTACAGAGCATTTCCTGTATCTAAAGTAAGATATATGACAGCGCATGATCATGTGTAGACAGCAGTGCTGCACTGTGGAGCTTCTCCTCCATATGTGCAGTAATAAACAAATGCCTTTTTGGTATTTATAATAAATCCCAATCTCGACGCCGCTTGTGTCAAGTTTAATACCATTTCTCCCTGAATAAATTATTAAAAAAAAAACCGTCAGGCTGCGGTTTGAAAAAACAAATACATTAACTCCCACTGACATAAACTAAAACCGAGCTGCACATTTTATCATTACACCTTAGTGACAAGCTGTGAAAAAGCAGAGACAAAACAAAAATTGACCACTGCCTTGGCTCACGGCCACTGCTTGATTTAAAGTGACTTAATTATCAGCTGCAGACACGCTGAGTGAATGAAAAATACTCTGCAGGACAAAATGTGCCACTCACTTCATGCAGCGGGAGTGTAGGTGGCAGCGAGAAGTGGGCACTCGGACCAGACAGGAGGGGAAGGCCAGCAGCAGAGTGTGGCTGGTCTGGTCCAACAACAGTGATAAGAGCTGACGGGCCTGAGGAGAGTCTTCACCACACCTGCAGACAATGAGACAAAGCAGTATGAGGACAGGAGACAGGAGAGGGAGTCCAGCGAAGAGAGGTCACTGTGCTGCTTATATACGTGTACCTGCAACAGGATCAAAGGCCTCATTTGTTGGCCCTTCATAACACACAGCCACTAACCCACGCACAACAGTTACTACACCTGAATGTTAGAACTGATGGGAAAATGCTGTGGAAGAATGTCTGCCACTTTGAAGATAATTGGCACATTAGTTTTAATGACACTTATTAGATGCAATCGTAAACTTGTTGTCTTCACCACTATTGTTGATTGGAGAACTTTTGTCTCACTTCCTGCCTAAGTGACCCTCTCTGTCTTTTTCTTTGTTTCCTTCCTTTTCCTTTTGAATTTGAATTTGAATTTGAATTTGAATTTTGACACTGGCTGACCAATGTGTTGCTTGTGTCACAAACACAACACTTTAAACATTACCCATTAAAAAGTAAAAGCACACTCTGCTTTTATTGTAAAATATTTGCAGGACCAGCAAATGCACTGCTTCATAATGAAGATTCCTGGCAGTTTATGGAGAACAGTGGAGGTCTCTAGACTGTTTAAAAGTATAATTTATAATTATTATTAAATTATGTATGGTAATTTCCAAAGTCATACCCTATGTAAAACACAGCAGCAGCTCAGCACAGCTGTGTGAACAACAGAGGTACGGCAGAGATGGAAAGCAGACGACATCATTAAAAGTCTTTTTTATAGAATAAAAAGTTCATCAAAATATGTCATGCAAGTTCTGTTGTTTTTATGCAGTTTTATGCATAGCATATTTATCTTTACATTATCTGTGTGAAAACAGAAAAAGGATGTTGACCTCCAGTAAAAAACATTTAGAGGCATCACACCTAACGTTTGAAACATCTGAGAGAGAGCATGTTGTGCTCGAAGTGTCATGGGATATAAAAATCCTTTAAATGGAAGCTTTGTGGTATGCACTCTACATCTTTTCCTTGAAAAAATGAAGAAAACATCTATTACATGTCATGGTCAAAAATGAAAGACAGTTCTGCAGGTGAGACCACTGCAGCTCTCCAGTTACCAACTAGATGCAGGCAACATGAGACCTGATCTACCTGAAGCAATTTAACAAAATGTATAATTCATAGTTCTGAGATCAAGGACAAAGATCTCTTGGCTCCGACTCACTTCTCTGGGTTGAATCCCTCCACCTCCTCCAGGAACACACTGCTGTGGGAGACCAAGTCTCCAGTGGGAACCATTAGGAACTTGAGGATGGTTCCTCTAGTTGAGCCCAAGAACAAGACTGTACGGTTCTTATGGGGACCAGCTTCTGTGTCCACCACCATGGATGTCAGCTGGTATCTAGACATATATATCAATACAGTAGGTCAAGGACATGTAATACTTTTTCTTTTCTTACCTGTACAGGCTTAGAAATGTAGCTTCCTATATTCATGCCATAAAACAAGGTCTGTATGCATGCTATTAAACTGCTGAGTCATTCTGTGTACCGCCCCATAGTCTTGACCACCCAGGGTCTATGTCCCAGTAGTGGAACGGTCTCATCCATCAGTGGGTGGGTCTTCACAAAGTTCAGCACCTCGTCTGGCAGCGTGGTGGAGGAGCTAAATCTGGATCCCTGCACTGCACATCCCCCCGGTCTGCAGATGGAGAGAGAGAGGAAAAACAAAACAGAAAGTGAGAGCTGAAAAAAAGATAGATATGAAACCAAGAGACAGGAGTCCAGAGAGAGCAAGAAGAAAAAGCTGGAGGCTGTATTAGAATATTTGCTGAATACCAGTGAAGTTACAGTGTAACTGACAGCTGGGGGTTTATGACAGGGCAGTAAGTGGACTGTATGTGAGGCAGATGGTCAGGGCGGCAGCAATGCAGTATTGTTCTCAAGTTCTGCTCTTTGCATCACAATACCTGGGTTTAGGAACCGCTTCGTCAGGCACAGGTGTCCAAATGGACTCCGGGGATTTCTGCTCTTTAAACCGGCCCTCGAAGACATGAGCGAGCTGCTGCATGTCAAACACACACACCGCAGAACCAGGGATGCTACCGACGACAAAGGAAAGGAGACAACGATGAGAAACAGAGAGTATTCATTCCTATAATTGTGCGAGTATCATGTGAGGGTCTGGACCTGTTTGGTGGCGTGGAGAAGAGACCGAGGATGACGTCACGTCCGTGCATATGGATAATGTTGCTTGTGGCGTGTAAGAGGTTGAAGTAGAAGTGAGAGTCTCCGGGGATGGAGCAGTTGAGCCGTGCCTTCAGAAATGTGGTCCACTGTTTCTCAAGGACACGCTGAGAGCCGCCCAGGTCGGCCTTACACACACGAGCCACACGGGACACCATCACCTAAAATGAAGCAGGTACGATTAATGTCAACTTAATCGTAGTTAATGGAGTAAAAAGAAGAAATAATGGAAAGGAGTACCTTCTCTAAATGATGGAACTCCATTGCCATCTCTCTGAAGAAGAAATAAATGTGAGGCCCCCACTCCATGGCACTCACAAAGTAAGGCTCTGAAAAGAGTGTGAGGAAAGCACTTTTAGACAAACACATTACACAACTGTGGCGACGCAGTGCCTGAGGCCAAACTTAATGCTCCGCAGTACCTGACATGGCATTGTAATAACAATCACATCAACATGGACCACTGCTGTCCACCAGTCTCGCTCATTAAACATTCATGTCCTGTTTAATTTATCACCATGGGCAAGAGGATACACATTATTTATCATTTATTCATCCAGTACTGTTACAGCTCCGGGGCTTTTACTCGATGGAAACTGTTGAAGCAAAGGCTTGTTTAAACCGTGAGTTTGTGGAGTCCGACTAACCTCAATACATCACTCTCTCCGACGGTGCTCCAATTATAATAAATCTATTAAAAATGTTCTCGAGGTCTAATCATGTCTGCGTTCACTGAATATATCTTGTTATTTAATCCCGTCCAAAAATCATTCACACTCATTCGTGACCAGTGAAAAAGCGGTTTAGTGTATGACATTTAGATGAGTTTTTTGGCAGAAACTGCATATACTCGCTATAAGTATATTTGTATAAGTGTACAATCACTTTAAAGTAAAAAAAGGTTTGGTTTTCATAGCCTTAGATGAAGACTTATCGGTACTTCAGGCCGTTGAAAAAAAAGGTGATTAACACCATTCTCATTGCCAGTGTTTGGTCTGCCCTTTTAATGTGTCTGTTTCTCAAAGTACCTCTGAACCACTTGGAGTCGTGTTTGACTGTGCGGAGGGCAGGGCTGTCGCTGAGGCTCCGATAGATCACCGCGTCGATGGCGAGGAAGTCTGTCACGGTACCGGTGAAGAGACTTCCATCTGCCAGAGAGAGAGAGAGAGAGAGAGAGAGAGAGAGAGAGAGAGACATGCACAAGACGGAGAAAGGAGACAAAAGAGATGAGGAGATTGTGCACAAGGTCAGGAAGATTAAACCTACATGAGCAAAATGCAGCGACAAGTCAGACTATAAATCACCTGTGAAAGCAGACACAATCACACAACATTTCAGCGTCTGGAGCTGGAGTCTGATTCGACATTAGATCAAGACACTACCTGCAAATAACGCCACATTGGCATGTCGCGGATCATATGGGCAACGCGCCATCCCACTGACAGGCTCACCCACCATTTCAAGGGTGTCTCTCTGCAAAAAGAAAATAATACATTCATAAAGTACCATGCAATAGTCTCAGGTTTGTTGACATTTGGATTGGAATGACGTGACTGATATTTGGCCTTATATATTAGCAAGTTGTCAGTGAGTTGAACTTATACAACACATGTATGCAATGCTCAAGCATGGACCTTTTCCAAAGTAAATATTATATAAACACAGAAAAAGAGAGCCAGGGTTGCGCTATAGTGCAATTGTAAGTGTCGGTCACGCTAATCACTTTGACTTGTCGAAGCTGTTTTTATTTTCTGAAAGTAATGGTTATTTTAAAACTTCATACGTGGACGTGTTCCAATAACAACACATCTAATGGCAACAAAAACCTTTATGCACACTAGTGTATAAATAGATAAACAAGATGGCAGGTGCACAGAGAACAACCAGCTGATTGCTGGGTAGATACTAACCGTGTAATTGGCACACAGTGGGTTGAAGGCATTTGTTCCACATACAAACAGGCCACCGTGCTGGCTGAGCAGGACCTTGATGAAATTACGGCATTCTTCCTGTAGGACAAATAAAAACGACAAAAAACACAAATGCAAACTATTAAAAAAGACTTAGGGTAGATCAACGGAAGAGAGCTTCCAGTGTGAAGGATGAGGAACATCCTGAGCTTAAAACGACGCTCAGAGGCAACAGCACATTCAACCAGAGAAACAACAAGGACTTTATAGTGGTCCATAAAGTGGAGGCTGCTGATTGAGATAAAGTTTAAAGCTCAGACCACTGAGTCTGCAACTTGATGACACTGCCTTTTGTTGCAGCACAGTTAAATGGAAACATATCACACGTTCAGTATGCATTTTTAGACAGTGGAGAAGTTAGCATACAAACTGCACGTCATTTCATCGCCTGCTAAAACAGTACACTAACAAATTTAACCAATATCGCTTCGACTTGGCATTGATTTTTGCAGCGCTTGAACCACTGAGGCTATAAACACTCTCTCACACTCACTCGTCAATTTCAGCAGAAACCGAACAGTTTTGTCTTTTTAATGTATTTTCTTCATGATGGAACAGTTTTTTGTTGTTGTTGTTTTTGCTTTAGCAAGTTAAAATGTCCACTGTACTGTGAAAATACATTTTCAAGTAGAACTGGTTTAATAACTCCAGTAAATGACTCACAATATAGCGTAAACAGTCATTTATAGCAGGTAGCAGCTTTATGATTTGAGTAAGAGGACTTGTTCTCCTTCATGTCTTATGCTTTTCTCCCCTTCCACTCACTCATTCATGCCGTCCCATGCTTTTCTCCTTTCTTGCCCACTACTACCTTGTATATGTCTTATCCTCTTTATGAATTTATTCCCAAATTTTCCTCCACCTCCACACATCCCATTCTTACCTTTACCTTTTTTTTGTCTCAACTGATTTCAATTATTGTGTCCTGCCCGAGGCTGCGTCGCTCTCTGGCGCATTTGCTCTATAATGTTTCCTGTTGCCTCTTTTCTATTTTTTTCTTCCATCCGCTTTCTGCCCATAGTGGATTTTGCCGCTGGCACTGCTGCATTAATACAATAAAGCTTATATTTTAGGTTACTCACTGTCACCCCGGCTGCGGTCTCATCGAATTGTTTTCTTCCTTTTTTTTAGGTTTGATCGCATCCGCTTCATATCTCAGAACAATACCAACCACCAGTTTAAATACAGAGATTGTCATTTTACCTACAGGCTATGAATGACGTGCATTTGTGATGACAACTAGAACATTGCAGGTGTGCAAGAAAATGTATTTTTCCATTCTTTTTAGTCTGAATAACAATTTTTCTAAGCTAGTATGATTGAGTGATGTGTTGATTCTGTATCGACATGATCATATTGGTGTGTACATAAAGCATGCAGGTGTACGAGTCGATGTCAGGGTCGCAGCATTGTGTGTGAATACTTTACCTCATGTTTGCCCTTCATGCGGCACACTCTAATGTCGTTCTTATTGGATTCCCAAGTTCGTTTCTGCCAAAGGAACAAGACAGTCATATTGCATACGCCATGCCTGCACATGCATCATTATCATATTTGGGAGTGTTTGGTTGTGTGTGTGTGTGTTGGGGCACAAACAAGCCTTACCTTGCTATAGAACATCTCATCACCTGCCATGTTATCCAGCTCCACTCTGTACAAGTCATCTCTATAAAGCACAACAGCACACACCAAATTATTCACAAATACTGATACTGATTTAATATGCACTAAATTATATTAAATAATATTAACCCTTAGAGCTCACGTTGGAGGGATCTGTGGCAGTCTTGTATAAAGTACTTGAAAGGGATACTTGAGTAAAAGTACAAGTATCTTACCAGAAAATGACTTTGGTAGAAGTTAAAGTCACCTTTTAGAGTACCTGACATTTAATGTACTGAAGTATCAGGTACAGGCGAAAAACTTTAAACAACATTAAAATTAATTAACCTTCTGTCATGAATGGTGACATGCTCTCTCTATGTTTGTATTTTTGAACCTTTTGGAGTTTGTGGAGGTTTTGGAGTCTATGAAGCTTCTAGACACACTGTCTTTTAATTCAACTTGGAGACTGTAAAAATCTGAAATCTGCGGTTTATCTGCGTGAGCTCGCTAGCTAACCGGTTTGTCGCAGAGCTGACAGCTGAGAGCTAAAACCCGGCGTCCCGAGTGTACAACAGAAACCCGGAGACAGGAGACCAGAAACCCGGACACCAGAGCCCCGGTGTCGGACACGGTAAACAACGAGCCGCCGGTGTGTTTTAAGCCCACTTGGAGCCGAAATCTGCGGCTAACAGCTGAGCGGCTAGCAGCTGGTGCCACAACGAGCGACAACGAACAGGCATTACGTCACAAACTCAACTTTTATTTTGTAGTAACGAAGATGGTTAAAGGAAACGTAGTGGAGTAAATGTTGTCAGAAATATAAATAACCAAGTATAGTACAGATATGTAAAAATTCTACTAAATATTTGCACTTTGTTATATTACAACACTAGCCGCAGGTGCACCCTTGGTAAATTGCTGTGGAAATATTGCACAACTTCTTACATGGACTTGGACATAAGTTTCAGTGCAGAGGTGTCAAACTGGCGGCCTGTGGGCCACGTCTTTATTTCATGTTATGATAATAACATGAAATAAGCGGTGACCTCCTCGTCCATTAAACACAGCAACACAGCAAGGTGATCAGATACAGACAGAATTTTTTTAGCAATATGTTTATAATAGTAATACTATGATATTTTATCACATTGTTTAAATGTATTACATCAAACATTAAATGACATATATAGACAAGCTTATTTGTTGTTTTCACCACAATTGTTTTTGATATGAATAGGTTTATTTTGCATCATAAATGTTCACTATTTATGATACACAATTCCATATCAAAACAGGCACTTTTACTTTGAATTTCAGAGAAATATCACCAAGAATATCGTTAATAACGACATCATCATGGAATATTGTGTTGTTTTATAAGAATATAAATGTTGTATAAGAAATTGCTTTATAAACATCTGTTTTTTTCTCAAGACCGGCCCCCTCTTGACCAGACTAGATGCTCAATGGCCCCCAGGGGTTTAGGCTACCCCATGGCCTAGTGGAAAGGGAACTTGGCTTGTAACTGTTCATATTCCAACAGGTACCTCTGAGCAAGGTACCTCTGAGCAAGTTATCCCATCCCCATTGCTCATCATTGATTTGGCTAATTGGACATTTTCTTTCTGTGAAACCATAAACTGCTATTTCTCTGCCTATTCTTGGCTATTCTTATTCACTCCATGCATCATGTGTAAGAGTATGCTACTTTAATAGCATTCATTTGACATTCAGCAATCGAGATTGAAAAACACTATAAAAAAACTATCCTCTGCAAGGTGACAGCAGATGGAAGCAGTGGCATCAAAGGAAAGCAAAAGGATATTAATGTGAACATGTTGGTAACACACAGTTGGAGGCGGTTGCCGTTGGTTACCTGGCTCCTATGTAGAGTGTGCGGTTGACTTGCAGGACTGTCTGGATGTGCAGCTCCTGTCTCTGTGCTGAACGATGGGCTCTGCCTAGAAACACTGGATATCTCCTCACCACTGACATGAGGACACACAAACACAGATAATGAAGCACTTATGAAAACGTGCTATTGGATAGTGTGACAGCCATGGATAGAAAACACTTTTCTCATCTATATTTAACAAAAAGAAAAATCTCAAAACAGCTCCAGCAATCTTGACTTTATGAATACCTTCAGTCATTCTTGGCGCTTTTGTTTCAGAAAACAAAGATAATGGGGCAGAGAAGAACGGTGTAGCAATTAGACTGAAACACTTTCACACAATCCTTTATTTTCCTCAACAGATAAATGAGAGAGTACAGTGGAGGCGAGACGGAGGCGGGGCCAAACTATAAGAAACTTTTGCACAGGACAACAGGCTCCACAGGGAGTCCTCATCAACAGGAGACAGATTGGGAAAACGTCTCATTGTCCTTGACTGCGGGGAAGGGAGAGAGAACGTGGCAGTCCATCTCCACCTGTTTCCTCCCATTCTCTCCTCCTCTCCTCTCCTCCACCTCTCAGCTTTCTCCCTTGTTTTCTGAATCACCCCATCCCACTTGTTCATCCTCCTGCACCTGCCAACCCCTCTCTCCCTCATATTTTACACATATCTACCACAACAAGGCTCTGCACCTTGACCCTCACAATTTCCAATTCTACCACAGAGCCATTCATCAATGCTGCACATACACCTTCATGTACACGCACACACACACGTGCACAGTGGGAAGGACACATACATACCCTCTGTGGGGACATAGCTGAGAGGATTGGGCTCCTCTGGGAATGAGCCATCAGCCAGTTGAAGTAGCAGAAGAAGAAATGTAAGGGGAGGGGCCATGGTTGCCATGGCAGCAGCACACATGCACTGTTAACAAAGAGAGATGACAGAGAAAATATAAATAAATTCACTGTTTTGCACTGTATACGTGTGTGTGTAAATGCACAAGAAGGGTGCATTTCAAATTCCAACATGTTCCTATGTGTGTGTGTGTGTGTGTGTGTGTGAGATCAGGGTCAGCAGAGTTAATGTGTTTCTATTGTCATAAATATCATTCCATCGTCAGACACTTTGAATTGAGACTCAATATATTCACTGGGTTATAAAGCCCCCTTTGTGTTGTAATGCTCCTCTCACTAATTGTGTTTCCATACAGACATATGGCGGCTATATGACTGGTAATTAGCCACAAAAGAGGAGGAAGCTGGTCTCTATTGATCTGAGAGGGAGAGTATAGGAAAAGGAGAGATTTAGGTAATGAAGGGTCAAAAGGTCAAAAGTCAAGAATGCCCTAAATCACGAGCAAGGGAAAAAAAAGGGGAAGAAAACAGGTTTTTGTCTGTGAAAGGTTAGGCCACAAAGGGGCAATCCAGTGTCAGATATATACACCCACACAAGACTTCATAATCCTATTTGTTTTTAAATAAAAAGCTTGAACTGATTTGCACCATGCAATTCTTCAGATGACTTTAGTTTCGTCCAGTGTTCATGAGTTTGTCCTCTTATTTGTTTGACCACATTAGAAACAGGAGAAATTTGAGTTCTGGGGAAGGTAGAAATTTTACCGAGGAGGAGTTTACAGGTTCCTAGTAAACACAGTAATGTCTGGAATGTGCCTGAGCCGGTAAATTATTTTAAGGCCTTGGTGTTAAATCTTTGGTTTTTGGAATTAGTTGATGTCTGTAATTGCAGTGCAAAAGCTCAGATGATCCTTCTGAGAAACAATATTTACCTTCAGTTTTACAAGTGATACAATAAAATAAAATAAAACAAATCCAAATTAATAAACCAGCTCCAGGGAAGGTAAATAGTATCAACATGCTTACAATGACAGAGCTACATGGTGATGTACAGTATATTAAGCTTGGCTGCACAATTAATAACAAAATGATCAAAACTGCAAATTCAATGAAGATGAAATGTGTGGCAACACATTATGATGAATTCAACAGCCAAGCTTTTCAGATGAGAACATTTTGTCTTCAAAATCTTAATTTTGGTGGTTCTGTGTGTGAAAATGACAGTTGAGACGCTAAAATTAAAATTATGAATCACATCACCGTCTCAATATTTGTCACAAATAATAGCAATCTGATTTTTTTTAACCATATCATGCAGCTCATTTATTATGTCAGAACACATAACTTTGCTGTTTTTAAAAAAAACATTATTTATTATTTGAGTCAGAATTTGTGACAAACCAAAATTTTACCGATGCTTAAATGACAATGACGGATGAGCATCTCTTGCACATGTAAAACAAAAACAGTGGAAATACACATCGTCACAGCAGTTGCTGCCTGACAGAAATTGTGCCCACCATACACATATTAATGGTTGTTGGCATTAAAGTCTGTGGCTCAGTTTCACAGCTCGCATGGCAGAAGTAACTGTCTTTGATGTGAGGATACTTTGAAAGAGGAGATGAAAAGAGAGGAGCAAAGGAAGCAAAAAAAGGAGGAGTACTTGGGTTTTGTGGACCACAGACAAAGAGATGTGAGCTGTATGGATGCTGGTCTCACTAAATCAACCCGAACACCATGTTCCACATTTCCACCAACCCCCCACTTATTTTCTTTCATCCTCACTCTCTATCGCCATCGCCCACCTCCTCCCCTCGTTTCTCTTTCCTTCCATTTCTCAGCTTGCCTGTTCCAGGATAAGACCCCTATGACTGTTTTCGGAGATAGACCACTGGGTTGAAGGGTTGATGGGTTGGTTGCCATGGCGACGAGATATGTTATTTGAAGAACACGCTTGTATCAAAAATGCATCTATGCCGCTTCTTTCTGTTTCACCAACACTCGAGACCGTGCGTGAGTTTGAGTGACAAGCTGTTTGAAGACATCAGTGAAACAGCGCAGGCTGCAGACGATACACCGGGGGCCACCTTAAATGAAATCCTAGCCCAGATGAATTGAAGGTTTGACATCTCTCAGCCTTTGCCTCATCAGGCACAATTGGAAGAGCGAGGAGCACTGAGAGCGAGAGGGTGTGGGTGGAGGACCAGAATTCTCTAGTATCAAACTCATTGAGTCAGGTTGTGTTTAGGTTTAATGATGGCTATACTGAGGCTATACTTTTAAGGTTCAAACCTAAAATCAAACTCTTTTCTTTTGTGGATTTTGTGTCGATGTTTAATCATTTATCTGGTTTTGTGACACAATTTCTTGTGAAATAATAAATAAACATCCCACATTTGTCCATGTAACATAAATGAAAATGGTTATATTACAACCATGTGGCTTCAAAACAATTACCTTCGGGATAATAAAAGTATTCTGATTCTGATTCTTGAGTGTTTTCATTTCATCAACATGCACCGGCATCACTGCAAAGCCAAACTACAATGGAGGAGAGTGCTGTTCCATAAGTAGACATATGCATCCATGTATGTATGGTCAATGTGGTCAACTTTAATGATCCCTAAAAGAACTTGGAAATTATAGTACAGAGAAATTACTGAGAGTGAGAAGGGTGCCTTATTCTTTTCCTGCTTGGGACTTGTACACATTCCTGCCCCTTTTCAAACAAAATCCTGGAGAAATGTTTACTTTTTTTAACCATAGACTACAATAAAATAGTTGTCTATAACACACTCGTTGTACACTGTATAATGACAATAAAGGTGATTCTGATTCAAAGCAGCAACTACAGGACGTACAGACGTCTATGGTCCTGTCGAGCTAAATCTCATGTAGCTGCAGTAGTTTCCATTTATGACCCATCTGCCACTTCAGTACAGAGTCAAATGCGTGCGCGTGTTCTGTTTCAGAGGGCAGACACATTCACACGAACATCCGATGAAAAACACTTGTAGTTATGAATGTAAACCATCAACTCTGACGTGTAATGAATTTGGAATCCAACAGTGTGGCTGCTAATGTGAATGTAGCCTCCGTCTTCAGGCTGTTTTCTCAGTCCATGCAGTGATGAACCAGGGTGTGGCTCTTTGTCTCTGCCCTCCTGCTGGAGCTCTGGAACCTCCTGATCGGCACACCTGCATGCAATCATCTCATCATCTACAGCCTCTATAGTCTTTATCCTTTCTTTATCCGTGTTGAAATCTTATTATTATTTGTGTATTTTCTTATGGTGCATTTGTTCCCCGGGTTCATCGACTAGCTCTCCTAAAATCTGGTCTCACCCTGGTCAATCGCCACTCCTGGGATCTAAAGAACGATGCATTATCAAACCACTTTAAAGACTCAGTTTTTTGGAACATCTGTGTCAGCTACTTGTGAGTCTTATACATCTGGTTACACAAATAACACACACAGTACAACAAGCACACAAACCGCACAACTTGTTCTGACAATAGAGAAATATGACACACACACACTGCACATGCAACATACTAAAACCCTGCAGCCAATCATTAATGAAAACTCCTCATTAGAGTGCACATTGATTAAGGCTATTGATTCCCTAAGATAAACCATCAGATCTGGACCAAGGCCAGCCTATAACAGCTGACCAGTGCCATGACAGATGCAGGTTTTTTTGGTAGTAATGTGGGCTCTAACATGATGTATGGGGTGCACTCTTAATGTTGTCAAACATTCTTTAGTTTTCCCCGCTGAGCTGAGTGACGGAAGAAAGTGGATGAAAGATAAAAGACACAGATTGTTTGAGTCAGGTTTGAGAGACGCTGCTGAAGATGAAATAGACTGATGGTGAGGGAGTATCAGAAAAATAAGAAAAAGAACAGAGATGTGCGCGAATGGGAAGCAGAGAGCGCTTTTCTTACTTACATATTAAGCAAGATTGGATTAAATGTTGTGACACAGGCACGGTTGTCATGGGATGTGTGTAATGGCGATGACAGTCACACAGTGTGTAATCTGGCCTCATCAGGCAGCCCATTAGCAAATTAACTGCTATTCATCACATCATTAACCAATCAGCAGGTCAATTCAAGAAGCGTAATCACCTGTGCTCACCTTTTTATCAGTTTGTCCATATGTTTTGTCCTCACCACTTGACACTGAGCTCCACTTTTCTCCATTGTACTCTGACAGGAGTGACAGGGGATGAATAGTATTTCTTTACAACCCCCTGCATATCCACAAGGTATGGGACAAATATGTGTTGGTTGAGGATATATTTAATATTTAACAAGGGGAAACCAGTGGTGATGATGACCACATAAACATCACCTGCACCCAGGCCGATAACAGCTTATGTCCACTCATATGTGCTGTGCTTTATTGTCTATTTTCCTCTCAATGGGAACTTAATTTTTTACAAAACTGAAAGCAGATGTTTTGAGTAAGCTAATTTTCCCATAGACTTCCATTCATATTCTTGAATGACAGTATGACTTCAGTCGCCTAACAGAAAGACTGTATCCACTCTTTATAAATGGTCTTTGATATTTACCCTATCCTAAAATGACACTGTGGCCTTTTAGTGTATGTTAGACGGGCACATATTTGCTTTATGGCATCTTAACTATTACTGTAAAGCTGCTCAGCAAGATCAATACGTCCTCATCTTACTAAACAGACAAAGAATAAAGAGCACCATCCCTATTCACACCGAGGGGCATTAAGTGACCACGAGGAAACATTAAGACAAAAGGTCTCAGCAGTGAGTCTAAAGGCACTGACTCACGGTGAATCAAAGCCACTGCTGTGCAATGCAATGCAAGATGCTGTTGTTGTCAGTGTATACGTGAGCCACGGTCTGTGCTGAACCTGATATGTGTGTGCGTGTCTGTCAAAGAAACTGCATGAGTGTGGTGTTGACAGACATTTCTCTCATAACAGGAACAAAACTGTGTTTTCTGATGCCTGTGTTTCTCTCTCTCTCTCTCTCTCTCTCCGTCTCTCTCTAGCTGCTGCAGCCACTCCACTCTGTGCCTTTGTTACCGTAGCAACCAATAGCAAAGCCAGGCAAAGATGTTCTATTGCAGTAGATGTAAAAACGAGGAGGGCGTGTTCGCCCTCTAACACATACATAAGTGTGAGCACGCTTACACGCCCGTGTACACACACACACACACGTGCGTACGTGCAGTCTCAAACATGAACACAGATAGATGGAGGTGGGGGTACCCTCTCTCTCTCTCTCTCTCTCTATCTCTCTCAATAAGTGGGGGATGGGGCCCTGCAGGAAATTTGCCTCCACATTAGCTACACTCTGGTTTGAGGGAAGGCCTATAGCTCATTAGAAATCAATAGGTCAATAGTGGAAAATAATCCCAGGAAATGCAACAGTGCATGATTACACACTGTTTACTGCAGAGCGTTTTTAAGGTATCCCCTCTTCAACCATGTGACTTTGAGCTGAATCAGTCTGATGGATCAAATGAATGTCTCTCTAAAGATTTACTGCACACGATCAAATATGAGAAGTCACAAAAGAAGTAGCTACATGTAATGATGAAATTCTTTTTTATTGAAATGCTTCTTCTCCCTTGGTCTCAGATTAATATGACAAGTTGATTTGGAGATAAAAAAAATAAATAGGGGAAGTCAAATTGGATTCAGAAATGTAAAAAAGAAAAAAAGAAAAAAAAGATGTAGTGTATATCCACATGGTGTAATAGAGTAATTTACACCCTCTTCTCATTTCTAACACAGTTGCTCCTGAGGATAGTATGCAGGTTAAAGCCCAGAATAAAGAAAGATGGCTGGAGGGTAGAGAGACAGACATGGGACAAACTGGGAGAAGTGGGTCACTTTCAGACTTGAGTAATTCAACAGACTTAAAACACATTTTTACTAGAAATGGAAAAGGGCAGGGTCAAAATGACAGATTTCAGAATGAATTTCATACTTTCATATAAACTTCATAATGGTGAGTCCAGATAAAGATTAGACACATTTCCACAAAATAAATTCCTCATAAATCCCCTGCATCAAAAATATGTTAACTTTGTGGTTTGACATTGATGTTTCAGACCAAGAGTAACCTGTGACATTTTCTTTCACACAAAATAAGTAAGACTAGAGTTATCACACATTTGACTGATTCCACACTAAAAACACAAAATGTTTTACCACAAAGGAGAATCTCTAATTTCAAACGAGAGATAGTTTAGACTATTATTGTATTGTATTGGGAAGTGCTGCTTGCTGATGAACTTCTCTTCAGGATTTCTAATTCAATACACTGTTGACAAAGCAAAATGAGTGTAGCAACTGAGATTAAAGGCTGAGTTTGTGTTTCAAGATAGTACTAGGAATTCCTCCTTCACATTTATCTTTTTGGAAAACAAACATTAACAACAAAAAATCAACAAACTCTTTCCCCTTGTTTTCAGCCTTCATGCTAAGCTAAGCTAATATGTTAGTGGTTCTATAGCTTCAAGGATGCTGCAAATTCTCATCAAACAATACATTTGTGTACCAAAATATTTTAACTAGTCTTTATAGTCCCTCTATAGTTTAAAGATAACTAACTGAGTTGGTAAATGTTGGTGAATTTGTAGGTTTAAAGTTAATGGTCAGTAGTTCTTCTCGTCTTGATGACCACTCAAAGCTGCTTTACTGTACAGTTTTGTCATTCACTCACTCCGCAGAGCTGGGAAAAGAACCCCAATGGGAATAGTCATTTGTTTTCTGTATAACATCTTCCATAACAGGTGGCAGTGTCATTAGAATCACGTGGTATCAAAACAAATAGGCTGCAGTGGCTACGATCAAATGCGCTGATATTTATTCAGATTTACAGACCTGCTCCCTTCCTAACGCTGTGGAAAGCAAATATGCATGCTGACACTCTCGCTCCATTGGTGGAATCATTGTGTCAAGTCTTTATCTTATCAACGTAGAGGAGATATTCCCTCAAGAGGCTGCCTGTCTCCTCAGTACAAGTCTGATCAGGGTAAAGGGAATCTGTCTTTTGCCGTTAAATATCCTAAAATACTATTCAATCTTCAACAGGGTTATTTATATGCTAATGCAAAGGTTACCTCTGCATAGACCTTTAATGCAGCTGTATGTGTGTGTGGTTAGGTGATGTGGAAAAAGAACAAAAAGGAAGAACAGAGAGCCGGTGAGAATGACTAAGTAAGGAAAGAGGAAGATGAAACGAGGAGATGGTGAAGAATGGAGTTGAAGAGGAGAAGAGAGGACACAGAGACAGAGAGGAGGAGAGCTATTCCCTTGGGTGAGTGCCATGGGTAATTAAAATAGGATGGACAGAGCTGGAGTCTAGCCAAAGTGAGCTCCATCTCCCCTCAGACTTCTTTCCCAATCAGGCCTTGTGCCTTAAGCCAAATTGCTGGTAGTGTCAGACACACACTAGCTTATGGATGCAGCGAGTTATCAGCTTATAGATAATGGATGTGTACATACAGAGCAATAAAAACAAGAGCTCGAAAATGCAGGTACAAGGCACCCAAACGGCTCGCCCACAAATAATACAAATTTGGTGCTGCACTGAGCCAGAAGTGGGAAACACACACAAGACGCACACACACAAGGAGTCATGTATCCAGGATACTGACTATAAATACTACTTGCCCAACTCTAACTCTAAACCTGAACCTACACCAAACCTATAGCCATATCATAACCTCAAATATCACTATTTATATTATGTCAGAAAGCCAAATGTCATGAAAAACAGTTGTCAGCCTCCACAAGATAGGTAATCCCTAGACTACACACACACACACACACACACACATGCACACACATCTGTGGTGTACGCTGTAAGCTGCAGCAAGGGCAAACGTTTCTAACCAGCCTTTGACTGCAGTAAGCACATATACATTCACTGCACAGCTCTGAGCGAACACATGAGTATGCAGTGCACACACTCGGACACACACTATGAGCA
The DNA here is from genome assembly GCF_019176455.1 of Solea senegalensis. Taxonomy (NCBI): domain Eukaryota; kingdom Metazoa; phylum Chordata; class Actinopteri; order Pleuronectiformes; family Soleidae; genus Solea; species Solea senegalensis. The sequence goes on from NC_058021.1 coordinate 10,285,830, forward strand.
CAGTCGAACACATGCACTCCTTCAGAGTGCATACAATACCAAAGCAGTGAAGAGCAGTGATTAAACAATTGTGGAAATGATCTGTTTTCTTGTTATTTCCCTGTTTCTTCACATTGTTCATGGTGAAATTCCTGCTCCAGGTAGTCTGTATGACATTTACCCTCCTTTCGTCTTCTTAACCATGAATCAAGGTAACATATGTGATTTACTAGTATGCAATACAAAGCAGACTCAGCTTATTGCTTAACAATTGGTGTTCATTTCATGACAATAAACTGTGAAAGCATCCATAAATATATTTTTTTATTAGTTTATTTCCGTTGCTTTTTGTGTTTCACAGGCCAATAGTCTGTGGTAATAACTTGATGTGGAAGCCATTAGCATATATTTCATACTCCCTTTTTTGCACCTTCTTTTACACGTATGTAGAACGAAGCACAGGCTTAAAAGTATAGCTCATATTGTCGTCATGTTGTTGTAAGGATAAATATAGCTCTTTTGGCAGAAATCTGGCAAGTGGATTGCAGCTCACAATAGGTAGTCCATACACCACCAATATCAAAATGCCAAATAACTTGATGAATGCACACAAGACGTGCACCCATACACAGAGAATATACGTCACCTGGGAGCCTTCCCTCCACCTCACAGATATAACTGTGTTTCTGGTATTCTTTGCTCCTCTTCTCTCACTTGTGACTGGACCCCGATGAAAAAACTGAATTAAATGAGAAAAGTTGTTTTGATTGTTGCAAAAGAGGTTTGGGTGTGGAAGAGGATAGGATGAAGGTGAGAGAAAGACTAGCCACAACAAAGCTTCATGAGGATACAAAACCATCTTGGGTAGCTGGGAGACAAAGCACTTGGCTGTGCCTTTATCTCCCATTAAAATAGTCTTCCAAATCCCTCTGGCTAAGATGCCTTAACTCAAGAAATGCAAAAAAAAAATAGTGGATAAATATGTGAAGGTAAATGCCAGCACAAATATACAGTATGTGTTGTTCTATTTGTTTTGTGCAAAGAAGCAACAAAAAGTCAAGTGCCTCAGTGGTGGCATTTAACAAAAGGTTACTTGCTTATTTGCTTATTTTGTCTGTGCATCCAGACGTGTGCACAAGCCTCTGTAAAAGCATGAAGTGGATGCTCATTTTCTCACTTTGCAAATTTGTGATGCAAATGAGTGCACAGAGAGCTTGGTCTACCTCTATCTTAACCACTATGGTATCACTCACAGCAGAAATGCCAGGCAGTTTAACAGGAGGCTCCGCTGCATGCAAAGAGAAGCATATGCACTGTCTCCTATGGCCCTCACCTACCATAAACATCCATGCCTTCACAGACAATTATCTCCCTGACCCATGGTAATGAATTATTGAAAGTGTGTTAAGGTGACACTTGACAGAACAACACACTGCAAAATGACCGCACATGTCAGCATGTTCTAGCATGTGCCGGGATGACACAATGTTCACAGAGATGCATAAAAAGGAGCCTGCGCCTCAGGGGAGGAATCAGTGAAGACAGAGGTATGAAACTGAAGATGCATGACTACTGTGAAGTATATGAAGGATTTTTTCCCCCATTAAAAACAAATATGGGGCATTACGTGGATGATACAGCAACCACATACAGAAATATCATCAACCTTGGCCTTCTGGACATCATCTGTCTTGTGGTGAACAGTTTATGGTGCCATCAACAATTTTTCCGCTGAGTCGGCAATAGGTTAAGCTCCTCAGCTTGTGTGGGACCTATCATGTTTATGCTTTACTTTTTAAGCATCTGGAATAAGTTGTTCAAAAGACTATGTTGGTTCTTTTAAAGCCTTGCACCTCAGACAAACAAATGTTTTGCATGAGGATGTTTATTTTAAACAACTGTCTTGGAATAAGAGCTACGTTGTGACAAGAAAAGAAAGTTCTCCTGTGTGAATCCTGACCTTGTGCCCTCCTTAATCCTGCAGTATGACTCCCTGCTCTGAGGAACCCACCAGAACAGGTCACCCAGCAGATGCCAACTCAGCAAGCTACTTCTGATCTTGTTGCCCTGAGGTATTTGGACCTCAACACTCCTTTTAAGTGTTGGTTGTGTTGTAAAGAATCCAATCAAACCTTGCCACCAGATAAATGCTGCACTTTGAGTGAAACTGGAATCCCAAAAGTCTGGCTACTTTTCAGAAACACAATATATGGTCTATTTCCTGGACTTGGTGTGACAGACGGGATTTTCTGTTAGTCTGTATGTACAGTTACAGATTATCCGTAATTCAGTTTTCCAGATTCAAACTCCTTTTGCCATTCATGTGAATGAGGTTTGTCATTATATATTTCTACAATTCATTTGTGGATATCTGTAATTGAATTGCAGATATCTCTAATTCCAGTTTCAGATACCTAGAGTGTCCATTTTAGATATCTTGAATTAAGTTTCAGATAGTCAGAATGAAGTTATAGATATGGCAAAAGTAGTTTGAATTTTACTAGTAAAAATTACAGATACATCAGAATGAGAATGAGTAGAATGACATCACAGATATCTACAATAACAATTCATACAACTAGTCAAAATGTAATTACGACTAGTCAAAATGACAATAAAGATATCCATCCATCCATCTTCTACTGCTTTATCCTCCACATGAGGATCACGGGGGGCACTGGTGCCAATCCAAGCTAACAAAAGTGGGGTACACCCTGGACAGGTGTTACAGATATCTGTAATGGTAATTCTAGATCGTCAAACTTGGGGATTAAATGTTGTCACAGTCTGACTGAGTAACAACATGGAAAACTACAGTGAGTAAGGCTTTGGAAAAACACATGAAAATGTTTTTGATAGTGTGCAAACAGTGTTCTGGGGTTAGAGTCACTTGAGTTTATCAAATAGAAACGAGCCATACCATTTGTCTGATACGAAAGTAGAAAAAGAAAATGGCAGGTTTAGTGGCCACAGCAGTGTTCCCGTCTGTGCACCAAAGGTAAAAAGAGGCAATTTGTTGCAGATTGCTTTACTATTCTCTCTCCTTTCCAAACATCTTTTGTCTGATTCACACACACAGTCTCTAACTGCCGTGCTACACATTGCCAGAAATGTGCTCCGTAGAAAGAAATCCCAACGCTGCTGCTGATTTACCTGATTCTTTTACCTGCTGATTTTGAGCTTGAGATGCTCTGTCTCCAGCTTAGCATGTGTGACTGAATACAGTCCTATGTGATCAATAGAGCTCATTAAGTGTCCCTGTGGGCAGTGGTCTCACCCTGAGGCCCTCTCTTAAATACGGTAGCTTTTTATCTGCAGCCTGCTCGGCCTTATTGCTTCAAGTGGCTCCAACTTTGTTTGCAGCTTAATTATTTGTTTAATTGAATCACTCCGTCCTGGGCTTTGCATGCTATGAATGACTGACGTATTGGTTCATTTGGTGCTGCTTCAGTAGGAGCCGCGGGTGTTTTGGTGTTAAAAAGCTTTGGTAGAGCTTTATGTTCGGGATGGGCGGGTGTTAGACTCCCTTCCAAAGAGCGGCTGAAGGAAACAGTGGCTGCACCTGTTGTTCCCTGCCGCTGCTGTGTGGCGGGGTTAGCACCTGCTCACACGGCTGCTGTGTGGCTGTATGTGTGGGCAGCAGGAAAACAGGGAGACCATTCACACTCGCTCAGACTGCTGTCTGCAGCCCCTATCCCTCAACACTTGCTCACTCTGAGCATTTTGCTCCATCATTTTCTTTTTGCTGCCTGAATGCTCCAGTCATCTACATATCGGATCTGCCACGCTTTTATGTTCTGTATCAGTCTGTCTGTGCCTCTGCCTCTCATTTATTTATTTATTTACAGCCATTTCTTTTGTTTGTTTGTCTCCAACCGTTTCTTTGCGCTGCTCAACTCACACAGTAACACAAACATAAACAGCAGCAGCTGGGAGCTGTTAAGTTCTTTCTAACGGGAACTCAGTCGCTTTTAGTGTGAAGGATGAAGCTGTAAAACATAAATTACCTAAATAACTACTAAATCACCTCAGTAAGAGCTTGGGTGGCAGAAAGTGAGCATTACTTCGACTGTGCACTGGGGTTTAGGCAAATTTGCAAGTTGCAAGTTATTGTAAGTGTGCAGTTTACATTGTGAACAAAAGTTAGGCCTAGACTATTTATTTGGGTTGTTTCTAGAATCAGTCTGGAATACTAATAACCATATATTTATGTTTTTTTATCTGTATTATTTATCTTTTTCTTTCCCCTACTAATAAACTGCTTGGTACAAGTAGCCACTCTAGTTACTCTGTGAGTGAATAATGACATAATCAATTGTATTTATGATTCAAACTGAATTGCATCTTATTTAGCCCTATTGACAGAAAACCTTAACAAAGCATTTATTAACATAGAACACATTAGAGCAATTGGCCTTATTTAGATCACAAATATGATTCTGGTCGTGATCTAATTTACAGATTTCTATCAGGCTTTGTGCTCCTCCTTGCAATGCAGTGCTATAATGCATGAGAGGGACAGCTCTTTTTTTGCTGAGACATCACTTCAAAGCCAATTTAACGTGTGTGAGAGAAAAAAATACATTGTTATTTCGATCCCATGCAACACGTGAAAGCACCATCTTATGCAGTGGTATGCAACAACAACATCATGCACATGAAAACGCGGGTAAAACGTCAAACTTGCAGCAGACACAAAGAGCAGCTCATGTCTACAAATTCAGACGAAGCCGAACAGACCTGCTGGCTGACCCGGAGGAGTAATGCAGCACTGCGTTTGGTGGCAGTGATAAAATTGCGCACATGCTGTGTACCTGTTCATTCCATCCTAGCCACCCCCCGACCACCACCACCTTCCCACTCTCATGTCTCCCTTTCGTGTATTCCTCTCTCAATCTCACCATTTGGCACACTCACCGCACCAGATGGCCAGGTATATGGCTGAGACAGGTGCCAGTCGCCAACTCGCCCTCCCCCTTTCTCGCTTCCCTTCTTCTTCGAGGACAAAAAGGGTGATGGACACCGCGGGTCTTGGTATCCAGAGGCTGTGTGAAACAGCAGCTCCTCAGCCGCACCTCACCTGTCTCTTCCCTCAGCGCGTCGCCGTAGAAGCATCATCGTTTTACCGAGCGCGTCCAAAACGCCCAGTCAACTATAAAACCTTATTCCCCCCTTGAAATAATCTGAGGGCTGAAGGCGTAGACAGAAACCTATACGGGGTTTCTGTGGTCCAGATTACGTTTTCTCCCCCCCCCACCCCCCCACCCCGACAGCGTTGTTCAGGAGCCTGCAAAAAAATAAAAATCCCAGATCCTGCAATTGCGTACCACAAGTCTACCTAACACCGGTCACTTGTCTTCACTTCGTCAAAACCACGGCTATGAAATCAGTTGTCAGCAAAATGTAATCTTCTTTTTAAATTTACAGTGGCGAGGTGAAATGTCCAACGCAGAGCAGGCATAGTGACTGCAGGGGCCCATAATTCACACAGCCCCACACTCTTGCAGTGGATCAGTGATGAATGGAGACTCTCTCTCTCTCTCCCCCTCTCTCTCTCTTTCTCTCTCCCTCCCTCTCTCTCTCTCGCTCCCTCACACACACACACACACACACATTTTGAACTAAACCTTAAAACATTGCTGAAAGAAACACTTTCACGTAATGATGTTCAGGGAAACCGTCAACAGCTGACACATTTTACTTATACTATCATCACATTATTATATAACATAACAGAATATAATTATATATCATAATTATGATATAAAGAATATATCCTCTTTCCACCTATATTTTTTAATATAGGGGGCTGTGCATAACATGCAAGTGGTACATTTTAATTCTGCACTTACAATGTTGGTTTGAATGCAGGAGCATTGCATTTTGTATAACAAACACTTTCTTTGTTTTACATAGTTATATTTTTGCTGTTTTGTTTGGCATTTTTCATCTTTTTGTGTTGACTATGTGTGCCATGTTACATGTAATGATATTTTATGACAGTCTCCTATTACACTGTGAAATGCTGTAAAGCCTGATAAATGGAATAATTAACTGAATGTAATGATAACGTTATATCATATCATATCATGTTATATTATAGTACATTATATTGTTATACATCAAAGGATGATACATATTTTATTTCCTTGCTCCTTTTTTAAAGTTTTGAAAAGGAATAAGCTCTTACGTCATTTCCGGCTCCAGTCGGACAGTAGTAAAAAAAAAGAAAACTGGTTGCCATGAATTTCGGCTAGTTAGCCACCGACAGCTGTCAACACATATGAAGAAAACCATCCATGTCAAGGCACAAGAAGGACTTTCGAACACTTGTGCTGCTTCTTTGTATATATAGTGGCACATCCGCCTGCCTGCCGACCTACTGTGAATCGGTAAGTAGCTAGCTTTGAAGCTATCGTGCTACCGAGCTAGACGCCGCCGCTAGCTAGTCGCCTTGTTAATGATAAGTGATGGTATTTTGACTCTTATGTGCCATTAACTACACAATTTGTTAACACTGTTATGTTTCGCCTATGTACGTCTCAAGCTGTTGGCATGCTGTGTCAATACACCGTCGTATCCATAATATGCCAAACAACAGTGGCTAACATTAGAGGTTAACATCGTTATCCACATAGCCACATTAGCACATCAATCGCTCTGAGTGGGTGTTGTAATTAGTCACCAGTGTCTAGATCACATCAGGACATCATTTTTGTTCTGCAGTGACATTACAGCAGCCTTAGTCCATGGGTAACGTTTCCCATATCAAATGCCATGGTTACAGGATTTGTAATTACCAAGAACTAGACATGGCCTGTTTTCTGCCAATTGTCTAATACCATCGGGCTTAAGGTTAAGTGTCAATATACAAACAAGGTTTTGTTTTGATCGGGATTATCGGTGTGTGATACAAGGCTACTGTTTACCTTTTGTTCCATGTCCGTTTAATTATATTTAATTAAGCTACTCGGCAAGGATGGTAGCATATTTTCACGGTTGTCATGTGCAACATTAAAGACAAGAGTAACTCGGTCAAATAATGGTTTTGCCATTGTGACTACAATTTACAAGTCATGTTGTCCTGTGATGAAAACCCATTGTAATATGTTTTCTTTTCTATCAAGCTCCAGCTGGCTCAGTGACTACATTAGAAGACCTTGGCACCACCGTGTGCCAGCTCATTTCAAGACCCAGGGATTTTTGATTCCAGGTATCTTTCTGATTCCAGGTATATTCACAACATAATTTCTTTTTTCCAGAAACATGTCACTTAACATGGTAACTGCTGTTTATCTCTACTCAATAACTACTTTTTTATTTCACTTTCTGAGTGATAGTGACTTTGCTTCAATAAAGAGTGACTTTATGGACAAACTTTAGCTTCTTTCTATTGAGGACAACAGTTTAATGCAAGTGAGAGGCTCCGTAGCACTTGCTTTCAGACATACCCTGCACCACTGAGCCTTTCAAGATATTAGCTAGAGGAGATGTATGAATCTCTCTAACTAAAGGTCTGTGTAATGACTGAATGAGCCATTTTGTAAAACTGGTGTCAACTTACAGAGGGCTGACATGTCTTGGGGTTCTACAACTCCATCTTAAATTTATTACATTTACCATATACTTGGTTTTTACTTACTCTACATCCACTCTAATATGTTTAAGTTTTAAAGTGAATCACTTTTATGACATGCGTCTGGCTTCCACAGTACTCCAAACTTAGGGAATACGTCTTTCTTTATAGTCTGGAACATTTTGGGGTTGCATTTTAGTAAGGACTTAAAAAGCAATTGCATGCAGAAAGTGCACTTCCTTTTTACACTCACACATGTAGGATCAGTGTACAGGAATGTTGATATACGAGTGAGTCTCAATGGAGTTTCGTTTCTTTCTAATTATCTTTTTTTTAAATGAAAACATTGGTGTAGTTCAGTGCATTTAGGAGATACTGGTATAAGATAAGTCACTTGATATGTGGCCTTGACTGTGTAATGTAATTGCAAGGTTTCTCATATGTTGTGCTCTTGTGCTGTTTTTCTGCCTCTTAATGACTGTGTCACCCATGTTTATTTTTTTAACAGAAGATGAACGGTCTGTCCATACGAGAGCTATGCTGCCTGTTCTGCTGCCCCCCTTGCCCCAGTCGCATTGCAGCCAAGCTGGCTTTCCTCCCTCCAGAGCCCACTTATGCCCTTCTTCCTGACCCAGATCCAGTTACTGGAGCAGGAACTACCTCTGGGCCTGGCTCTGGAGCTGCCGTGCCATCTCTCGGAGCTCCAGGACTGCGTTCCCGGCTGGGTGCTGGTAGCGGAAGTGACAGAGGGGGTGGAGGAGGTGGAGGAGGAGGTGGCGGCGGCGGCAGCATCAGCAGCAGCACCAGTAGTGGTGGTGGAGCAGGTGGTAGTGCGAGTGAAGGCAGGTGGAAGTTGCATCTCAGTGAGAGAGCAGAGTTCCAGTATTCACAGAGAGAGCTGGATGTGACAGATGTGTTCCTGACTAGGTCCAGCCGAGGGAACAGGGTTGGATGTATGTACATTCGCTGTGCTCCCAATGCTAGGTGAGAAACACTGAGATTGAATGCGCGTCCACAGATTTATAATTTCCAATGATAACTCACATCTTTTTGATTATTCCCACAATTTCAAGGTTTTCCAATTTGCTGGCGCTCTTGCTCAACTTGGCCTCCTTAATTGTTCTTACTTGCTTTCACTTTCTCTTTCGCCTTGCAGGTTTACAGTGCTGTTTTCCCATGGTAACGCAGTGGACCTAGGCCAGATGAGCAGCTTCTATATTGGCTTAGGCACGCGCATCAACTGCAACATTTTCTCCTATGATTACTCAGGCTACGGTGTTAGCACTGGCAAGCCCTCTGAGAAGAACCTTTATGCTGACATCGATGCTGCCTGGCATGCCCTGCGCTCTAGGTAAGCTGGCAGAAAGTCTCTGTTTTCATCTCAGGGGAAGAAATAAACTTTATGTTTTATTGGACTACATCATTGAAATAAGTTCTCTTTACATTAGACATGTACTTTCCTATGTTAGTCAGTATTACGTCTATTGCACATCTCATTAGTTGTTATAGCCACTTTTTTAAACCATATGTTTGTGCTTATTCAAGGAAATTCTCGAGTATTAAAATGTTACTTAATGAGTGGATGTTGGATTATTTGGAAGAGTAATAGGAAACAAAGTGAGAGTTGACTAGTTATTTTTTCTTTCTGCCTGCCTGCATTGTTAAATAGATAGTGAGATAACTGCTGAAGAACCGTGAAGTAAATTCTATATTGTGTTACATAAATCTGCTGATGTTTATTGTGTGTGTTTGTGTGTGTATCTCAGGTATGGCATCAGCCCTGAGAATATAATCCTGTATGGACAGAGCATTGGCACAGTGCCCACTGTAGACTTGGCGTCACGTTTCGAATGTGCTGCTGTGGTCCTCCACTCTCCTCTCACGTCTGGTATGAGAGTGGCATTCCCCGACACCAAGAAAACATACTGTTTTGATGCCTTCCCTAAGTAAGTTTCGCAGCCGAGAACCTGTTTTATCAATGTTTTGGAAATTCAAATGTCAACAATATATCACAGTGGAAAAATAAATATGAAAAACTCCTCAAACTACTGTGGTGTAATCGCCTTCTCTGCTATTCCATTGGGCAGAATATTATATTTGTGAATTCACAGCTTAGAAGCAGTGTGACAGATATTGAGCTCTTATTACAATAAAGGCTGAATACACTGGCCATAAGTCACTTAGGACCAAGTGTGAATGAATCATTTATCTACCATCACAGATCCCTTTACCACATTTATTTCAGTTTATTTATATATTCAGTATCTGCTTATATTATTGAACAGAACTGCATTATGGCAAAACATTGCTGGTGTTTTTTGTTACCCTGACAACAGCTAACCTTCTATGTTATTTTGAAATTGTGAAATTTGAAATGTGCCACTATTTGTCAGGTGTTTTACATTCACTTGATGAATCAAAAACACCACTTCATTGTGGAAACAGATTCCTAGTGAAATAGTTATATAGTTATAGTAATAGTTAAAATGTCTGTCAGAAAAAGGCATGTTTAATCAGATTAGAATTTTAATTTTAATATATACATAAGAAGCTAGTCTAGGTTTATAGCATATTTCATATATTTAAAATTCTTAAACTTGGCAGTGTCCAAAGGCAGACAAGTTGGTTTACAATGGTTGGTTGACAAACTGATCTTGGCAAAGTCTACAGTCAAATTCTTTCGTCTGATCTTATCTGAAAAAAAAAAGCAGGCACACTCATGACTGCTTTGACACGTCAACTCTGACACGTCAGCTTTGCAACCAGACATATCAACTTATATTTGGTGTACTTTATCATCAGTTTTCCTGTAAATGGGAACATAATTAACAAGACTGACACAATGCTCTACTCTTCAGGAAAATTGTTGTACATCAAGTGAGAAGTAGGTTTTTTTTACCTGTAACTTCAAACAGTTATTTTTGCAACTGTTGGAGTTGCCCCCTGGTGGCTCACTGCTACGCCCATGCTACAATATGCGTCACTTTTCAAAGCAGGAAAACTACGTCTGTCTTCCTAAGCAGTTTATTTTGGTAACACAATCAACATTTTGAAGAACAGCAGTAAAAAGGTGTTATTATTTGCATGCACTGTAACTTAACAAGAGTGAATGCTTGATGTTCTCAATCTAGACTGGGTTGAGAACTGGGTGCAATGTCATCATCCTTCATTGTTGTTCAGTATTGAAGGAAAAATCCATAAAATCCTGCACTGTACATAAATAACCTCCATTACTTTATGTATTTATTTTTCACCAGCATCGAGAAGGTGTCAAAGATCCCGTCTCCAGTTCTCATCATCCATGGTACAGAGGACGAGGTGATCGACTTCTCTCACGGCCTTGCTCTGTTCGAGCGCTGCCCCAAGGCCGTGGAGCCTCTCTGGGTGGAGGGAGCTGGTCACAACGACATTGAGCTTTACAGTCAGTACCTGGAGAGGCTACGGCGCTTCATCAACCAGGACCTCGCTGCACAGCATGCCTGAGAAATAAACAACAGCCTCACTGCATTTGTATGAATGAGGCGTGTGTGTCTGTAAGTGTGTCTGAGGAAGCTAAGTGAGACAGAAGTATATCATCATGTAGATCTAAAAAAAAAGGACATTATTTTGTTTTTTATTTTTGCCACATCTGTGTGTCTTTGAAGCAGCACACCTGAAGGTTAATTTAACACATCCTCTCTTTCATTTCTCATTTTAAAGATGAGAGCATTTTTTAAGCTATGATCAGGTGTATTTATCTGTTTGGTGGAAATGCTCCAAAACAAACAAAAAACAAAACAAAAAATGACGAATACAATTTTTAACATGGGAAGTATTATGGGTTGCAGCTTTAAAATGTGTTAACTTGCACAAGTTAAGAAAGAAGAACGAGGTGCTTTGTCCAAAAAGGCTCACAGATGTAATTTTAAGTGTGACATGTTAGTGAATGTATGATTGATGGATGGATGTCTATTTAGTGTTTATTCATATCTCCATGGACCTCTTACTTCTGCGGACATGAACTTGTGTGAGCTTGGAGCAGTGCTGAATGAAATGAACATCCTGATGACTTGGACATCCACAAGTGGAGAAGACTCCTCTAAGTTTTTTTTCTTCTTTTTTGCAAGTGTATGAATGAAGAATACCTCCACTGCTTGACCAGTACTCTCTCCAGTGGACAAACACTGGTCAAGGATGTGCCCCCACCCCCTCTTCTTCTTCTTCCTCCTCCTTCTTCTTCTATCCTCCCTGTTTACCAGTTAATGGACATCCACCTGACTGCCAGGGCATTTCCCAACTTGTTATCCAGCTTACTCTTATCTGCTTTTCTGTGTGTGGTATGAGGGTCCATTATCTTTCCTTTGTCCTCTGAAGCGGATACACAAGGATTCATCTGGAATACTCTTCATAGCTTGTATGGCTGGTTGGGTGTCACTTACTTTCCCTCACTTCTGACTCTTTGAGAAGATCACGAATTTCCCAGCTGTCCTTTTACTGTTCACAAACTTGGCAAACTTGTGAGTTATTTTTGCTTTTTCCAAAATCAACATATCCTGAACAGGAATGATGATGTGGATGAAATGGAAACACGCGTTTGGAAGCCACACTGAGGACAACTGTGGTTACGTGGATGTTTCCCTGACATAAGGGAAACTAAAATAGAAGTGAAGGCTAGCTCAGTAATTTTCATGTCACATTAGAGGATTTAACAGAAGGCAGTAATCCTTTAGTGTTCCCTGGTGTGTGTTGTTTAAAGGTAGGATTAAGTCAGAACTGAAGGAGCAGGTTGATATTTTGGGGCATTCACTTATTGACTTTTTTTGTTGCGTTGGATGAGAAGATTTACCATGGAGGTGCCAGTAGGCACAATGATCTGGAGTTTGTTTGGACACAGGCAGGCTGCTTGTTTCCTCTCCTGTATTAATGCTAACCTAAGCTAACTGGCTGCTAGCTTTAACTGTAACTCTATTTATTATACTTGGTTTGATCAATCTTCTCATCTATCCTCTGCAAAAGAAAAAGCAAATAAGCACATTTCCAAAATGTTGAATTATTCCTTCATGCTAGAAGTGTGATCATCAGGGATGTCTGTAATTTATTTGTAGAACTATTTAGAGAACAAACCCTTTTGATAGGTGTTTTGGCTGGACTTAGAGGATTTAAAGGTATAAAAGACAAAGTAGCTGCTTAGTTCACCAAACTCCATTCAGAATAATTGCCCTTGATCAGAATAATTCTGGTTAACTCGTAGTCTTACGGCATCGTTTTTTTTGTTTTTTTCTCTGAGTCTCACTCCAGTATCATTCATTACTGGAGTTTGACGGGTTCTTGTTCATATTCACTTTGAGCACATTTTCTTCTAACGTGTTTGTCTTGACATAATTAATCCAAATGTGTTTGTCGTAGTGTAGGGCCATGGACTCTTTGTCTCAGAACCATATGTGTTGATGTTAATGACTAACAATGTGATTCAGATCGGGCGCCGAGACGTGACGACATGTTCACTTTAGCTCCGTTTTAACCTTTGTGGCCCCAAATACAGGAGCTCTCTTATGGGTGGCAGCAGGCGTCATGTCTGACACAAGCCATATTTGAGCCTTTCACTGTTGGTGTGGTGCAGGTTCCACCACACGCACACACAATGAAACACTAGATGCATACACATACTGTACTGTACAGTATATTTACACATTTATATATATCAGATCAAGCATGGCAAAGCAGGTCTTAAGTTCAGCACTATTGTAAAAAGCATCTAAAGTGTAATATGGGTGTAAAATGTAAGTTTGTGTGTCGTCTTCTTTGTTATTGACTGTCTTCTACAGGCTAGCATTAAGGATACTAGCATCCTGTTTGAATATGTACATAATACACCTTGTGTGTTGGCCTGAAAAAGTACAAGAACTGGTTTTATAGTTGCAGGCTAGGACCACTTTTCAGGTCCTCTACAAGGTGTCTGTACACAAGACCCATCAATTTCAGTGACAGTAGCTGTGTTTTGTTAAAGGGAACATGTACAGAACTAGCACTTATCTGATTACTCCATTTTTGGGAGTGCAAGTGGGTCTTGGTAAGTGGTGGAAAAGGTTTGTGAAACACCACTTTGCCGCTGTCATCGTTTCAAACAGGGAACCTCACCATTCTCATCCTGTGCTTCGTGTCTCTGAAATGTAAATAATGGAAATCTGTTACCATCTTGAACCAGGGATCTGAGCTCTCAGAAGAGTTGGAGAGAGTAGTTGCTTTTCTCTGAAAAAAGAAGTAGGCCTCAGTTTTCTTCTGGTCAGGTCGTATTATCAGGGAAACCACTGGATCCACTTTTCATTCATTGGGTTTGGTTTAAGAAATGGGGTTTAAAAAAAACAAAAAAAAACATTTTATTGATGCACCACTATGGTTAGACATGCATTGTATCCTCTGGCCCTGAATGTTTATTGATGGGGGGCGGTCAGGGTGTGAAACACTAAAAAAAAAAAAATGTATGCATGTTTATTGTGTTTTGCAGAGCAAATGACAGGGTGATCTCTGTTATGTATTCTGTGTGAGGATAAAGCTGAACTCATAACATATGAACATTGAAGCGCTTTAAAAAAAAACGGGATGTTCATTTTAATTTTTTTTTATTGCTGATACTAACTGATGTAATGTCATGAGTTTTGTGCTAGAGTTTGAGTGGGGATGTGTTGGGTGGTTGGGGGGGTAGACCATATTTGTGGGCTGTTTATATGGTTACTGTACTTATCTATTCTATTCTTTGTATTATGATTTGTAATTTTATGTTGCTTTTTGAACTAAGAATATGATGTAATGAAATTAATTCATGGGACTGAATCTTGACCTTTTTATGGACAACAAAATAAAAAAAAATTCACTTATGTACAAAATATGAAACCGATAATCTTGACTCTTATTGAAGCTCTGCATGCAAATACACAACATACACCAATGAGTTATCTCGTTATAGTATCATAAATACTTTATTGCAGTTGGGAAAAAAAACGTTTGAATGCCTCCAAATCAATTGAAATATGGAACAGATTCTCCAGTCATATGATAATAGCAGTAAAAGTGAAATCCTGGGTGTGTAACACGTTACCAACCAAGTTTTATGGAAGTGACTGCCCTCTGCTGGCCAATTGTCGCCATTGCTCCCTTGTCTTATTAACAGCAGACTCCTAAAAGAATAAAGAGTGAACCCTTTAAGTTATAAAATATATAATTTACTTCAAATCGATGTACACAGTGCATCTCTCGCCATCTTGTTTGCCGTGTACACTCGCTGCTGGAGGTTGTGCTGATCCAAAACCATGACATGACAAAGTCTCCAGCCGTGTTTGCTTGCTGAGCTCAGCTGTTCACTGGCCAGGAAATAAACATGGCTTCAGCAGGATGACTCCATATGGCTCAGAACAGGACGGCTGCACCCCTTTGTTTTAAACTGTCAGCAGAAAATCAGTGCATGTCCAACAAAATAGTGTCCTGCATGACATGGCACTTTTGCAGGAGTTTAACATTTACTGTGAGGGAACTTAAGCGTGGAAAACACCATCAACCGATGAAACTGTTTGTCAAATGGACAGGGACTCAGTGTTATGGTGCTTTTGGGATCCTGTCTAGACAGGGCTCAGAATAGGATTTGAATAGAGCGGTACACTGCATGATTTCCTGGAAACACTTCTCTGTCACAATTCCCTTGCCACAGGCTAGGTTTCTTGGTATCTGCAAAAGAAGACATTTAATTCAATTAAGCAAAAAACATTTTTCTGTACTTCAAATATCAATTTATTTATAATATCTATGGTGTTTGAGAGAATGGATTAAGATACATAACTTTAGAGCCATACTTCCTGGTGTGAGTGTGTGTGACTCTGCAGGAATGTAATCACTTATCTTGCTTGTATGAACCTGCACAACTACTCTGTCCCATCTGATCTGCAGGTAATGATTTTTTTAAGTCGCCAAAACCGGTCTTGGAGGTCAAAAGTGTTCCGTGACTCTATTGTGACAAGCCTACACTGTCTTTGTTGGGCTGTCTACTACTCACTCTTTGTGGTGCAAAGACAACTCAGTCAGGGCTCCCAAGGAATTCAGCTGCTCCTGCAGCAAAATGATCCTCAGCCCAATGTATCCAGACACCAGCAACAGCAACGCAATCCTATTGAAACACACACACACACACACTTTAACACTAGCCTTAATCCTAACCTAACCATAACCATTTATTATCTAACCCTATCCTTAATTTACCAGAAATTGCATCTTAATCTGTCTCATTGGAACTGGGCTTTGGTGCCAACGAGGACAATTGGATTTGGAAAAATTTGGTGCTTATAGAAGAGAAAGAGAAAGGTAACAACATAAAATACATACATGACTTCAGAGGACATTACTTTGACTTACATTCATTTCCTGGAGACTTACTCCAACCTTAACCATAATTACTACTACTACTAACCCTGACTCTGACCCCTAACCTTAGCTGACCTCAGCTTAACTTTAAAACACATCTTCAGCTTAAAATGTATTAAATTACATTAGGGAGACTTGATATTTGTCCATACAGGAGACAAGTCCCCATAATGTGACTGTGTGAACAGATTTAGGTCCCCACAACATAAGGAATACCAGGTAAACACACTTTGACTTTCGTTTTCCGCTAAAGTGCTGCTTTAACTTTATAGCTTTCAATCCTAAAGTGAAAGAGAATCAAGAACTTGTCTTAAGATGCTTTTCAGACCAAACAATAAGATATCAGTGAAATGCATCTGTGATGTCTGCGGACGCTGCGTGATAACATTAAGATGGTAATATTTATACAGTATGTTGCAGATATTTAAGGCCAGTGAACTGTAACCTACTGTAAACTGAGGTAAAATGGCTGTGAGTTTGCTTTTAAAGATGCTGATTATTTCTTCTCATCCATCTGTGTGCTGCTTGGTACCAAGGTGGACATTTTACTACTCCTCCTGCTGTGTTGCCGTAAGCAGCAATAGCACGAGCCTTCTCATGGCCGCTTTATTAGGTAGTAAAGTGGCAGGAGTGTGGTCTGCTGCTGCTGTACACATACAGTTAAGGAAAAGGCGGAAAGGAATAATACTCACAACATAATGTAGATATAAAAGAGAACGCTGAGATTCCTTATTTCTCGGAGAAGGAAGAATGAGAAAAACTTCTCCGTGAGCTTCCAGATCCATGACAAAGCTGTTTGAGACAAAAAAAAAAACAATCATCTCATCATTCTTCAATGGCACATTACACTGTGATTCATGGCTGAGCTGAGTAGATATTACACTACTTGTGCGTTTGTTTCTGAGGGCTTACACACCTTGGTCGTCTTCACCTGTTAAGATGCTTTGATGAGCGGAACTGCATCTTGTGGGACCTAGAAAACACATTTATTAGGTTTACTTTACAAAGATAAATTTAGTTTTTTATGGTGCGCAAGGCACCCAAAAAAAACCAAAACATTAAGCTTTCTCTCACTCTCACTGGAAATCTGAGGAAAGTCACCAAGATCAAAGCAGTGTTGTCTCCTCAGATTGTGATCTATGCTGTCCTCCAGACTGGAATAACTGGAGACCTGTCCACAAGGATGGACCACATGAACATGTTTCATCATTTGTTGCTTTTGCATTACACGCTCACGTTCAACTTCACCGATAACCAAAGATATTGGCGGGAGACGGGGTAACAAAGCCTACCGCATCCAGATCAGCTTCATTGTCTGCAGAGGAGAGGTGAGGGCTGCCGCCTGGAGTCGCCTGCTGTCGACAAACACAAACACGACTGAAGGCCATGACTTTTGTTTGAGAAATGACAGCTTTCTTGTGCATCACTTAAGTACCTGTACATACGAGCAGACACTTTGGAGGAGCTTGTAGCAAATTTCACGGTTCCTCAAAGACACGAACGTGAACTGAGGGGGAAAAAGTGGCAGCAGACATTGTTAGACCTGGACAGCAGCAAACAACTTGTACAGTTAGACTTTCAAATTGAAGTCATAGCTTGACAAGCTGTCGGCGCCACTGCAATTTGGATTAAAAAAAAAATCCCCACAGTCCACTTGTCATCTTTCCTTTTACTGATTGGTAGGTAGAAATATCACTAACACATGGATTTACCTCAAGCTATTGTCTAA
Source organism: Solea senegalensis (assembly GCF_019176455.1). Classification (NCBI taxonomy): domain Eukaryota; kingdom Metazoa; phylum Chordata; class Actinopteri; order Pleuronectiformes; family Soleidae; genus Solea; species Solea senegalensis. The sequence goes on from NC_058021.1 coordinate 10,303,502, forward strand.
CAAACTCACTCACTCATCTTCGTTCACTTTATCCTCCACATGAGGGTCATAGGGGGCGCTGGTGCCAATGTCAGCTGACATTGGCAGGGTTCACCCAGGACAGGTCACCAGTCCGTCACAGGGACACATAGAGACAAACAACCATTCACTCTCACATTCACACCTATGGTCAATTTAAAGTGTCCGATTTACCTAATCCCCAAATCTGCATGTTTGTGGACTGTGGGAGGAAACTAGAGAACCCCCCACACACACACACAGGGACCACTACACCAACTACATCCGTGTGGTGAATGAATAATAAATAAATTACTACAAACAGTGAGACGGGGAAAAAAAAAACTTACACGTGTGATCACTCTTTAAAAACCATTTGAGCTTGAAACTTAAAAATATCTCATCAGCGATGTGTTTTGAAGGAGAGGAGTTTCGTCATTATATTTCCATAGAGATGCACAGTGTGTTACCAGAAAACCCATCCAACGTTTTTAGCTACAACTGTAATCCAACAATGCAGTGAAATCAGTGTTTTTAGCCCGGCAGACGATGTCGCTCATGAAAAATGAGAATATAACATTTGACTTAAAATCAGAGTGTCGTCTCACTTTGTCTCCATCAGCAGTTTGGATGGACAACATTGACAAAGCCGAGCTATGTTTCTTCACCCCTGTGACGCTGGACGCGGGAATCACCACCTGCAATGTGGTGAGAGAGAAACACACACAGTCAGTGTGAAGCTTGTTATCTCATACTCTATCAGGGTAATTACGGTAATTCCCCATTACGATGTAAAGCATTCATATAGTTTATATAGAGTCTAGATGCTGGAGTTGAAAGTGAATTCCATGATAACTAAAGTTAACGATAACTGCTCCTTAAAAGCCTCTGGAACAAGAGGCTGTAAATGGAGCAAAGCAAGGCCATTTTATTTGTATAACACATTTAATGCACTGAGGCAATCCAAAGTGCTTTACGGAGAAAACAAGTAAAGCTGTTTTAAAACAGAGCATTAAAATGATAGAAGGACGTTCCAATAGTTATAGTTTTAAGCTCAAACGACTGCACTGCCGAACCAAATTCTAAAAACCATTGAGATAAATTGGTTGGAAATTGTTATTATTATTAAGAAAAAACCACTGCTGTTATGGTGGTGATGTTTCATTTCACCACTTCACTTTACTGTGTTGTGCTGTTCTACCTTGGTGTCCTTGAGCAGCACGGAGGAATGGAAACATGCATGGTTCTCAGAAATGTAGAGTTTCCCGTGATACAACACCTCCTTCTGCAAGGCACAGGTGAACACTACGACAGAGAGACACACGTTTCAATACATTTATACATTTATCTCTATGGCACATTCAAAAACATCACTTCACAAGTCACAAACAGGCAGAGAAGAAAAGTTTTGGTTACTTTTCTGCAGGTTTTTAAATTTCTACAATCAGTACAGGACCATATTTGAATATATGCAAATGTCTACATAGGCGTCAAATGAACATTCATAAAACGACACAATCCACTTGAGGCAAAACAGTGTTTGCTGCAGATTGTTGCAGTGTTTGAAGACATGCTTGGTTAATTGTTGTAATTAACCTGAACCACAAGTTCACCAGTAAACCTAAACCTAACCACATCCATAGTCAGGAAATAGTTATCGTCATCCTCACTTCCTCAATTGCCACAGGTAGTTAGAACACTGCACATGTTGGTTTGCTCATTCGTAGACATGTAAATAAAGTTTTGATTACGGAATTTGCATGCACCTGGCGTTTGCATAAACATAAGGAAGGCAAACTATGATTCTGGTGACTGGGCTGTGAAAACAAGGTCAACAAAAAAACGCTCTACATGAACACATGCAGAAATCAAAAATGGTTCCATTAAAAAGTAATGAACATTGTGAGGACACAATTCACCGTGACAAATAAGATTTTATGTGATTGGACAATATGTCACTAGGCAGCATGACAGAAGAAGACATAAGGGACGAGGAGAAAGCAGGACAAAATGTGACGCCACTTCCACAATCAATATCAACAGATACGAATCAGGCCACAGACTTACTGTCTGTCAGGTTCTCCCCCTCAGAAATTTCTTGGAACAGCTTGTGGAAGCTCTTATTGTGTTTCTGGAAGCTCTGTGTGCGAAAACAGTGAAGTATTAATGAATAAAAAATGTTAAGAGAACAAAACTGTGAAGAACAATGAGCTTCAGGAGCTGTAAAGCTCTTTGAAGCTGTGAGAGAGACCTGTAGCCTCAGGTGATAAATGACGTGAAACATTATTATATTATATAAGGAATATATAATCATTTCTCTGTGTGTGTGTGTGTGTGTGTGTACATGGAGGGAGGAGCATGAAGAGGTGACGCTCACTTACATGACTGTTAAGTTCTTGTGCTTGGTCAAGGTTCTCCTCTGCGATGGTCTGATCCCTGGTTGTACACAAACATCAGATAATGAAATCAGGACGTTCCGTTTCGGTGAAACTAATTTCCTTGTCATTTAGCTTTGTGCGCAGAGTAGTTTTCTACCTGAGAGTCATGTTGGAGCTGAGGTTTTGATTAAAGTCGTGGATCTTCAGTCGGGACTCGTCCAGACTCTTGCTTGGCCTCGATTTCTTGCTGCTGCTGCTGCTGCTGCTGCCTCTCCGTAGACCAAAGACTCCAACTCCATCCAGGCTGCTGTAGAGCAGGAGATAAATGTCGGCACACGGCTTTTTAATGATACAGCCGTGGTGAGAAAGCCATGGACAAAACATAGAGCAAAGAAATCATGTGAAAATTCAAAATAAGTCAGTGAGATCTTTCTGATGGGACCGTCAGTGTTGGATTTTAATTGTGGATTCACAAAGTGGATATAAAAAAAACTGCATACTTGGGGAAAACACTTGATTACCCTTGTTTCTATAGTTAGCATCAGGAGAATGTTGATTTTCCACACAGATGAATGTATGAATGAATGATCATGAATACACAGAGAATCTCTTACATAATGCATCAGCACAAAGACCATGTGTAGCATCAGCTGTCGTCCGACCAGTAAATAGGCAAATTGTTTGTGAATCCAGCCACATTACTCTGTCAGTGTCAGTTTGAGTGAAAGCAAAACCTGATCCTCCTCAGATGGACTGGGTGACAGCAGCTACAGCATATCTAATGTACGAATTTCACTTTCGAAAACCAGCAGCCAAAAACTTGCACATCTAATTTCAACTACACAAAAAAGATATTCATACTCACATTGAGCTGTCCAGGGAAAATCTCCTGCCTTTGAGACTCATGATGAAAAATGGACAAAAACAACTCATTCACACACACTTTCGTGCATTCAGTGCAGTGTCTGTACCTTGATGATCCTGATGCTTGTCTCCAAACTCACACTAAAACAGCGTGTGTGCATGTGTGGTTCTTTCAGTGGCTGTAAAACAGTAAGTGACAGGTGAGATACAGAGACAGGTTCATCCTACTTTAAGTGTTTGGATTCTTATTGTCGAGTCAGCCAATCAGCAATGAGAGGTGGAGCTTGCACCCAGCAGGTGTAAGACAGAGCCACGGCACACAAAGGTTTGACTCGTCATGGCAACAGATACAATGAGTGCACCTACCCTGACCTTACCACACACACACACACACACACAAGTTTGTAAGAACGTTGCCTTTTGCTCATTTGGACAGCCAAACCAAAGCCTTATCTCTAAACCAGTTCCTCCTAGATGAGGTTCTGCCTCATCCAAGACTAGGTTCTGGTCTCCATGAGGACTACTGGCCCTGACATGGCCCGTGTTTATGCCAGAAAAGATCCAAATAAGTACAGACGCGCACAGGTATTCAGAAACACGACAGTGACGTGACATCTCCTGCCATGCAACCTGCTCAGCCTGCACAGATAGACATCAGCGAATGCCAGCTGCACCGATGACTCGGCACAACAGCTTTGAGAAAAACACGTGATTCATCAGTTTTCCCAAGTGTCAAACAGCACAGATGGAAACTGCATACAACATTTTGTTGTATATGTATTCACAGAGTGTGTGCGTGTGTGTGCAAACCACGGTCATTTAATAAATAATCTTCAATAATCCAATAATTTCTTCACGTGGTCATAACCTACATTCCCAGAAACTT